>NC_056735.1:1169273767-1169386416 GCF_019279795.1 Protopterus annectens
AATGGGGACTGTAAACAGGTGCTCTTTTATTTTCTTTTTCTCTCTCTTTTTCTTGTACAGTTTTGAGAAATATAGGCAATGCAATGTAAAAAAAAGCCTGGTTAAAAAGGCATGACAAAGTTAAAATTAATGTACTTTTTTATACATTCGTGCATGGGGAAATGACTGTACTAAGGACCTTAGATTTATTAGTTTTAAATGAGAGCAAAGTAAATGAAAAAGAATACTGAACATTATGAAGCATTTTTTTCTAGCAAATGCATGTATACTTAGTAGCAATTCTGCATGTGGTCTTCATGTTTTCATGGAAACAGTCAGTTAAAGATAAACTGTCTGTCTGGTTTTCATGCCTCTGTGGATACAATCTAATAACGAGAAACAGGAGACAGTCTGGTGGAAGGGGACTGGCTGAGGGAAAAGAAAAAAAAATAGAAATTGGCTAGGACATGATGTTCTCTGAAAGCAATTGGGGTTTTCTCAGTTGGGAAGGCTTTAAAGGTAAGAAAACCAATTAGACTAAGTTTTCTCCGTTTTTTTAAATGCAGTGGGGATACCAATATAAACAGGTGCTTTTTTTTCTTTTTCTCCCTTCTTTCTTTTTCTTTCAGTTTTAAAAAATGTAGGCACTGCAATGTAAAAAAAAGGGGGGGGGGTTTGTCTGTTTAAGATAGTATGACAAAAGAACATCAATGTGCTTTTTCCCAGGCTTGCATTGGGAAATGACTGAGTTAAGACCCTAGGCATTATCCAGTAACAAGTTTATTACAAAACATGTGAATATCAAATATTATAAGGCTTTTTCCTGGTAAACAAGGTACCCTTAGCAGTTTTGTGTCTGGTTTCCATGTCACTAGAAAACAATTTGATAAAGAGAGCCTTGGAGAATGTGTTTGCTGAAAGCATTCACGTGTTTTCTCAGTTGGGAAAGCTATAAAGACAGGCAAAATCAAACAGCACTTACTAATATAGCACAGGCTGTACCATGAGTCTTAGCATGACTAACCTTTCTTTTTGGTTAACTCTAACCTGTCAGTGTGGCTATCAACTTAGAACTTTTGTTATTATTAGAAAGCAAAAATGTCACTATTTTAAGATATACATAGTTTTGTATGTTGTTATTAAGTTAATAGGTTTTAGTTTTTTTGGGGGTGGGGTGCTTGTACTGTTTGAGGGCTTTCAAAAAAAAGTTGTGTGACATAGGCTCAAATGGATATGACAAGAAAAGTACAGTTGTGTACACTTGTTGCAGTCATTACATTTGGGTAATCCTGCTGGCAGGTTGCCCTCAGCCGGCCTGAATTCCAAAGTCTTGGGTCCTGTGTCAGCTGCTGTCGCCCCTTCCCTGACGTCAGGTCGTCAGGGGTATAAAAGAAGCAGCCAACGCCATTTTCTTCAGTTTTTCTTGCCCCAGATGTCAGGTGCCCCCAAAAAGGGTAGCCAAAGTTTATATATATATATATATATATATATATATATATATATATATATAAATACTCAGAAATACACCAATATAAATTTTACCTTCATCTATAAGCAAATACACCACATAGGTAGTATAAATCAGAGAAGGAAAGATAAGATCCAAAAGAAAAAAGGGGGAAGGCGGGTGGGTAACCTGGACTGCAACAGTGAATACACTAGAACATCTACATTTATGGTAAGTGTACACAACTGTTTTATGTTCTTCGTGTTTCACTGTTGCAGGTCATTACATTTGGGTAAAGTCCCAAAGCTATGGTTGGGAGGCTGGAACTAGACAGCAGTAGGAGCGGATTTAGAGTAGAGTGGCAGATGATAATGCTTTGTAAAGGTGTGCACAGAACTCCAAGTAGCCGCCTCTAAAATTTCTCTGGTTGGTACTCCCCTGAGAAAGGCTGCTGAAGTGGCTGCAGCTCTGGTGGAATGAGGCCTAATTCCCTTAGGCACTGGCTTGCCATGGTGTAAATAGCAGAAACGAATGCAGTGGCCTAACCACTTAGAAACAGTCTGCTTTGAGATAGGCTTTCCTTGTGATCCTGCAGCATATGCCACTAATAATTGCTCTGTCTTCCTGAAAGCTTTGGTTCTGTCCAAGTAGAATCTAAGTTGTCTGTGTACGTCCAAAGAATACAGAATTCTCTCCCCCTTGTTCTGTGGATTTGGGTAAAAGGTTGGCAGATGGATGGCTTGGTTAAGAGCCACACTGGACACTACTTTAGGCATAAATGTTGGGTTTGTCCTCAGGGAGACCCTGTCTGGATGAAAAATGATGAAAGGTTCCACAGCCATGAGTGCCTGTAGCTCTGAAACTCATCTTGCAGAAGTAATTGCTAAGAGCAGAGCTGTTTTCCAAGATAGAAACTTCATATCAACAGTAGCAGCTGGCTCAAAAGGAGGCAGGGTGAGCTTTTCCAAGACATAGTTGAGGTCCCATGCAGGTATTGGTAGTCTCCTTGGGGGCCTTACATTTTTGGCTCCTCTGAGGTACTGCCTTAATAAAGGGTGAGATAAAAGTGATGGCTCTGTATTGTAATGAGCCGAAATGGCAGAGGCATGAATTTTAACTGTTGAAAAAGATAGGCCTTTGTCCAGCATCTCAGTTAAGTATTGCAAAATCTGAGGAACATTTAGTACCGCTGTATCAGTTCTTTGTGCCTGGTTCCAGGCACAGAATCTCTTCCATTTTCCAGCATAAGACTTTCTAGTACTAGGCCTTCTGGCTTCCAGAATGACATCCATCACAGCTTTACTGAGAGGTGTTTTTTTATGACTATATTATTCGCCATGCTGCCAAGTTTAATGTCCTGAGTTGGCTGTGCATGATCTGATTGTTTTGCTGGGACAGTAGTCGAGGTATTTGAGGTAAGGACCAAGCCGGGTATAGAGATAGGTTTTTTAGTATTGGATACCAGTACTGGTGTGGCCAGTCTGGGGCAATCAGAATCATCTTTGGCTTCTCCTGTCTGACCTTTAGGAGCACCCTGGGGAGGAGAGGCAGTGGAGGAAAGGCATATACTGATAGTTTTTTCCACCAGAAAGATAGGGCATCCACTTTCCATGCTTGTCTGTGATAAGTCCTTGTGCAGAATTTATTTATTTATTTATTTATTTTATTTATTTGCAGTTGTTTAACCAGGATAGTCCATTGGGCCTAAAGAACCCGTTTTCAATGGAGTCCTGGGGAGAAAAGCACCACATACAGATTATACAAAGATTAAGTTCCACACATAGATTACATGAAGATTACAGAGAGTAACATTATACAATTTCTGGTTAAAAAACAGATCAAATATATTTTAATCAAAAGTAATAAATGCAATAGTATTAAAAGTAGAACATTTTTTTTTTTTAGTGGGATAGGTAGTTAGATGCAGTAGGCTAAGAGATTGCTAGGTATAAGTAAGGAGTTGTATTCTACAAGCAAGCATGAATTCACTATCTGGGATTTGTAAGAAGGGGAAGAGAAGAAGAGTGGAGAGTAGGTTATGGGGGATGGGGGCAGGAGCATTGCCATGTTGATGTTAGATGAGAATGAAGTAGTTTTTTAAAGTATGGGAGGCTAGTGGTTGTACGAATGGAGGGGGGTAGGGAGTTCCATAAGCGTGCTAGTGAGAAGGACAGGAGGTTTTGTCCTGGGGGGCGGAGGGGTCTGTAAACCTCAATAAGGTTTTGATTGTTTGATCTTAGAAGTCTTTGGGTGTGGTGCATTTTAAAGGTAGTTGAGAGGGAGGGACAGAGGTATGGCTGGAATATGAGTTTATGAACATAGGTGAGCTGAGTGTAGGAAAGGTAGTTGGGAAGTTCTAGCCAGTTGAGTTTGTGAAGAGGTACACAGTGATGGGTTAATGATTTGTTGCTGGTGGCAAATCTGGCTATTTTATTGTAGCAAGAGGACAGTTTGGTTTTGAGAGATGATTGTAGGTTTGTTAGAAGAGGGGCACCATAGAGAAGGGAGGGAAGGAGAAATGTGGTAGAAAGAGTATGTTTTGTAGTTGAGGTGAGGAACTGATTATGTCGGTAGAGCATGCCAAGTTTTTGGTGGGTTTTTTTATGTTTAGTAGTAGATGGGAGTTGAATTTAAGCTCATCGATTTGGACTCCTAGTAGTTTGGTTTCAGATACCAGCTCAAGAGGTGTGTTATTTTGGCTGGTGATGGAGAATAAATTTCTATCAAAGTTATTAGTTTTAGAGAGAGTAAATATCATTAGTTTAGTTTTAGCAGCATTAAGTGCTACATGGTTGTCTTCATCCACTGTTCAGTGGAGGAGAAGGCATCTTGAGCAAGTTTTAAAAGGGTTGGGATGGATGAGGCAGCACAGATAATTGTGGAATCATCTGCATATTGAATAACGTTTGCAAGAGGGATAGAGTGGAAAAAGTCATTACTGAAAATATTGAAGAGGAGGGGGCCCAGTATAGAACCTTGTGGGACACCTGTGGGGGTGTTGAGAAAGGAGGAGGTGGTTTTCTTCCACTTGACAGCTTGTTGCCTATTAGAGAGATAGCTGGTAAACCAAGTAAGGGAAGATAATGAAAGGTTTAATTTAGACAGCTTAGTAAGAAGTAAGTTATGAGAGATAGTGTCAAAGGCTTTAGAGAGATCGAGTAGGATGGTAGAAACAGTGAGGCCAGAATCTCTAGCTTTATTCACAGTTTCTAGGAAGGATAGGAGGGCTGTCATGGTACTGTGATGGGGTCTGAATCCATGCTGGGTAGGAGTAAATAGGTTATCTAAGAGATGGGGAAGAAGTTGAAGATGGATACATTTCTCTAGGATTTTTGAAATGGGAGAGAGGATGGCGATGGGACAGAAGTTGGTGATATTAGTATTAGTTCCACCTTTATGGAGAGGAATGATGTAAGCTTTTTTCCAGATTTGGGGAACACTGCCTTCTTGGATGGAGCGGTTGATTAGGATACTGATAGGGAGGGCAATGGCTTCAGCAGCTATGCTGAGGAAGTATGAGGGAATGTTATCAGGGGCATTGGTGCATGGTTTTAGTTTCTGTAGGAGTTTTTTTATGGTGGAAGTAGGAATCGTTTTAATGTGGAAGGCTGGGGGTTGAGAGGGTGGGGGATCTAAGAAAGAAGATGGAGGGGGAGTTGGGTGAGGAGAAGTGGAAGTAGTTGGTGGATTGATATTTGAAAAAGAGGAACTAAGTTTGGAAATAGAATCTATGAAAAAAGAGTTGAATTGTGTGGCAAGATCAGTGTCTTGTGCATTTGGGCAGGGTATTGGGTTTTCTGTAGTACCAGGTTTTAGGAGGGTGGTTATACCTCTTCAGAACCTTTGTGGGTTGGTTTTGTGGTTGCTTTGAAGTTGGGAGAAGTAGTTTCGACGGTCTGCATAGATAAGCTTTTTAACTGAGTTACGAAGAGTTTTGTATTCATTAAGGGTAGATGTGGATTTGTTCCTGTGATATTGTGTCCAGGCTTTGTCTCTAAGTCGCATGTTTGTTAGTGTGTTTTTTGTTAACCAGGGGCTGGATTTCTTTTTTATTCTTTTAGTTATTAAGGGAGCATGAGTATCTAGAAGATTTAGAAAGGTAGTATTGAAGTGAGTGATTGCATTGTTGAGGGGTAGAGTTTTTAAAGGGTACCAGTTAAGGGATTTTAGGGAGTCAGAGAAAGCTTCTAGGTTAAAGTTTTTATGGCATCGGGTAGTGATGTAGTTATGAGTAACTTGTAGGGGAGAAGGAAGACGTGTTGTGAAGATGGGAAGGTGGTCACTGAGGGAGTCAGGAAGTGTTCCACTATTGGAGTAGTAGTGAGGGTGGGAGACTAGAATCCAGTCTAAGATGTTGCCACTAGTGAGGTCTTTGCATGGCCTAGTTACGGAGTTGATGAGTTGAGAGTAGTTATATAGGTTGATGTTGAGGGAGTCAGTAGGGGATACAATGGAGGACCAGTTAATGTTGGTGTCTCCCATGATTACAGTTTCATTACAGATGTTAGTTGAAAGCCAGGAGAGGATCTCTTCGAGTATTGGTATATTGTTTCCAGGGGGTATGTAAAGGGAGGCTATGTATATATATATTTGTGTTTGTTTAACTGAAGATGGGCTAGTATTAATTCTGCATTACCGAATTGGGGAATGTCTTTATTATAAGGTGTTATGCATAGGGAGGATGAGTAGAGTAGAGCTACTCCACCACCCTTTTTATGGGTTCTATCTGTTCTGATGATAGAGTAATTGGGTGGCACTATCTCTTCATTTTTGATATGAGGTTTTAGCCAGGTTTCAGAAATGGCTAGGATGTCTGGTTTGTTATGGAGTAGCCAGGCATGCAGATTTGGAATTTTGTTAGTTAAGCTTTGTGCGTTGAGAGATGCAAATAGGATGGATTTAGATATTGAGGAAGAGGGGTTTGGGCCTGGGTTGGGGTGTATATCGCCAGATAAAAGTATGGAAGTTAGAAGTTGAGTTAAGTAGTAGTGGTATTTTGATCGTTTTGAATGGGAGGTGCAGGTTGAAAAATTAGTGAAGGATATGGAGGGGAGAGTGGGTGTTGAGGTATTATGAGGAGGGATTAGCTTGTAATGAAAACATAGGTTGTGATTGATGGGATATAGTTCAGGAGAGATGGAGTTGTAATAGTAAGTTAGTGATGTGTGGTGTGGGTAGGTTGTGTGTAGGAGTGGGGTGTGGGTGATGAGATTAGGTTCAGTCAGATAGTAGATATAGGAAAGGTTGAGAAGTAGTAGTAGTTGAATAGGGAGGGTTGAATATTTTATAAGCATATTGGGTTATGATAGTTAAAGTAAGTGTTGAGTAAGGAGGAAGCAGAAATGTGATGAAGGTGTGTTATGTGAGGGGGTGGGGATAAGAAGATGATGGAGAGGAAGTAGGAGTGGCTATGAAGGTATAAATGTAGATGTAGTGGGGGTGGGTGGGAATTGGGGTAGGGTAGAGGAGCAGAGTGAGCCCGCAGGGCGAACGGAGCGGGGAAGACCAAGAGGAGAGTGAAAAAAGTATCAGCT
The DNA here is from genome assembly GCF_019279795.1 of Protopterus annectens. Lineage (NCBI taxonomy): Eukaryota > Metazoa > Chordata > Ceratodontiformes > Protopteridae > Protopterus > Protopterus annectens. Next base: position 1,169,280,728 of record NC_056735.1, read on the forward strand.
ACTACTGCTGATGATATATAAAGGTTAGCAGGTATGGTAAATATAGAACAGAAAAGGACGAGTATTTTTTAGGGATGTAAGAGGTGTTGTGAGTCAGATAGTTAAAGTTGTACAGAGGGTGAAAAAAAGGTTGTAGTCAGAGAGAGAACAGAAAAAGGTTGTAGTCAGAGAGAGAACAGAAAATAGAATACAGGCTCTTAAGTTGAGGAGTCAGGTTACTAGGAGGGAAGCCAGGTAACATTACAGTTGCATCGGCATTTGGTTAGAGGGTACTGCCACCTAGTGGTGAGAATGAGGAAAGCAGGCAGCAATGTTGAGCAGGTTACTTGCAACTTTTGCTGTGAAAGTATCTGGGACTAAGGTGACTTGGGGGGAGAGAGTATGTCCGTGTGGTCCACGGTAGGCTGCTGAGTCACTTACAAGGGAGGTTAGACAGAAGTAAATGTATTACTAGGTAGGTAGTACAGACACAGTAGATGGTTTAAGGCTACCTACATTCAATATTAAACTTTAAGGGCAGTCTTCAGGAGTTCTATGAGTCAGTCTGGTAGGCAAACTCCAGGGAGTTTGCAGAGGTGATGCAGGAGGTATTTCTTGTTTGGAGGTGGGGGGGGGGCTTCTGTAGTGAGCTTCTGAGGTGAGGAACTGTAAAAAGAGAGGAGAGATAGACTAGGTTAGGTTCAAAAATGGTTAAAACTGCAGAATCTTTTTAGTTGGTAATTGAGAGGGGAAGAAAATAGATCTATGTCCGGGCATCCCCATTTCCTTGTTATGCTGAAGACTTGTGGATCCAGCTTCCACTCGTGGGGATCCATGAGGTTTCTGCTTAGTTCATCTGCCAGAGTATTTTCCTTTCCTGGCAGGAATTGTGCCTGCAGATGTACTTGGTAAGTTAAAGCTGTGTCCCACAAGGTCATGGCTAGTCTGCAAAGGTGGTAAGAATGTGTGCCCCCCTGCTTGTTTATATACCACATGACTATGGTGTTGTCTCAGATGAAGTAGGTCCTTGAAGGCTGTCAGGGCATTTTGAACAGCCAACAGCTCTTTTTGATTGATATGTAGATGCATTTGGTTTGAGGACCATGTGCCCTGAATGCATCTTCCCCTGCCATGTGGGCTCCCCAGACATAGTCTGATGCATCCATTGTTAGTGTCTGCCTGGCTGGAGGTAATGCGAATGCCTGTCCCTTGTTCTGGTGACAAGCCTTTGCCCACCATCAAAACTCCTGTTGCAGGCAGGGAATGAGAGTAATGACTGTTTCCAGGCTGTGGCAATGTTGAGTCCAAACACTTTTTAGGTACCATTGAAGTTTCCTCATATACAGTCTTGCATATGGAATTAGTAGGATGCAGGATGCCATGAAGCCCAAAGCCTGCAGATTTTTTCTTGCAGATAACTGGGCCTTTGTTGCCAACATTTTGAAATAGGTAGTCAGTTGCCTTTGTTTGTCTGACGTGAGATAAGCCATCTGGGCAGTTGTATTCAAGCTTCACCCAGGAATGCTATCTCTTGTGAGGGTACTAGTTTTGATTTCTTTTTGTTGACTGTGTACCCTAGGCATGTTAGAAGTCTTTTCACAAATGCCAGATGTTGAAGAAGAATGTCCTTGTTCTATGCTTGAATGAGACAGTCGTCCAAGTAAGGATATATTTGTATTCCTCTTTGTCTGCAGAATGCAATTACTGGTGCCAGGCACTTTGTAAAGATCCTGGACGCATAAGATAAGCCAAAGGGCAGTGCAGAGAATTGGTAATGCATTGAACCAGCCTTGAATCTTGGGTATCTTCTGCATGATTGTCTGATTGGAACATACAGGTATGCCTCTTTTAGGTCTAAAGTCACAAGCCAAACATTCTTGCCCAGCATGGGCAGAAGCTGCTGCAGTGTCAACATTTTGAATTTTAGAATATCCAGGAAAGTGTTCAGAATAGATAGATCCAGTATCAGCCTCCAGGCCTTGTCCTTTCTGGGTACCAAGAATAGTCTTGAATAAAATCCTTGTCCCTGCTCTTGCTCTGGTACTTGTTGAATGGCCCCCATGTCCATGAGGGATGAGACTTGTTTCTGTGCCTCTGCCCATTGATTTTTTGGCAGATCTGGCCAGCCGTTTGCCTTTGGCAGAGTATGGAAATGGAACTTGTAGCCTTGTGACACTATGTTTAGAATCCACTTGTTCTGGGTTATGATGTGCCAATTTTGAACAAAAAGTGCTAATTTTCCCCCTAAGGGTGCTGCCAGAAGATAAGTGCTTGGTGTAGGCAGGGGGAAGTCATTGGGACTATTTTTTGTATGTTTGTGATCTATCTTCTCCAGCTTTGGAGGTAGAAGCACCCCATTGCTTGGGCCTATAAGAACCTTGCGCCTGGGATCTGCCCCTAGGGCATCTGGATCTGCCCCTTTGAGGTCTGAAAGGACCAATTTTTTGTAGGCCAGTGTCCACTAAACCTAGGTGGCTGTACTTGTAAAAAAATCTTTGACAGTTTGCATAGATTTAGCTTTGTCCTCCATTTTCTTTGACACCTCTTCTGCCTTAACACCAAACAAAGTATCATGCTGTAAAGGTGCATCTAGTAATTTAACTTTAACATGATCAGGCAGATTTAGTTCCTTTAACCAAGCATGCCTCCTAATTACAGAACCCGTAACTGCGGCCCTGCAGGAGGCCTCCAAAGAATCAAAACCACATTGCAAAGTATGTTTTCCAACTTGTTCTGCTGCATACAATAAAGCCTGCATTTCCTTGTTTTTTGCACATTCAGAATTTAACAACATTTTCTGTTTAAGCAATCCCATGACATGTTGCTGATACTTAAGCATATGAAATTGATAGTTTAGGGCCGTTATAGCCAAAGTTGCAGATGTGTAAATCTTTTTTCCCCATCTATCCAGTGCCCTTGAATCTCTGTCAGAGGGGGCTGGGATTTTTGCAATGGAAGCCTTAACTCCCTTTGGACCCTGTGAAATAGTTGCTGGGTCAGCAGCAGGGTTTTTAAAAAGAAATTTGTGAGAGTCAGGAACCCTGTAATATCTGTCAGGCTTAACAGGAGCTGGGGGTAAGGAGTCAGGGATCAGACTAGACTCCGAAAACACATCTACAATGTCTAACACAGGTGGAATGGCTAGAGGCCTGTGCTGAGGTAGTAAAAGAAAATCCCTGAGCCTCTTTTTAGATTCTGAAAAATCTTGGCTCTCCCAGTGGAAATGCTCCCTCAAGGTATGCACGGATTCCCCAAAGGAATAGTCCCTCAGGAAAAGATGCTGAAGGTATAGATTCTTCAGCATCAGAATCCTCATAGGGGGAAAGAGAATATTCCTGATCAGAAGAGGAATCAGAAGAAATAGAAACCTGATCTGAAGGTTCATATTCAGTGTCTTGCCTAGGCCTCATCAGGAGGGGGATGGGAACCCCTGATCAAGGTAATCAAGTCTTCGGCCATTTTGAGCATCTGTTTTTTGAGCATAGAGGCTTGTCCACGTGGCTCTTGAGTTTGTTTCCTTGCTTTAGAAGGTGCTTTAGTCTTTGCCTTTGAAGCTGAAGTCATTTTAATGTAAAGATGTTTGGGTCTGAATACACCCCCAGAAGCCGGTACCTGCTCAGCAGCTCCAGACCCATCTGAGGGATTAACGTCCGAGCCTCCAATACTTTGAGTATCCAGCAGCATGGCCGACTCCACATGGGAGTTGGTAGCAGCCTGTGACTCTATTTTGGGCCTCGGTTGTTTTTCTCTATCCTTTTCTTTGCATTTTGTTGTAAACTCCGGTAGTCGGATGGCTATCTGAAGACATTTCAGGATAATTAAACCGGCGTCCAAAAAAGTTTAAAGCAAAATCATACCGACGCTTAATAATGCGTTGGTTAAATCTAGCACAAAACCGACAACCAGTAACGTTGTGATCAGGGCCTAGGCAAGGAATACAGTAAGAATGAAAATCCTTATGAGGTATTTGCTTTCCACAAGAAATACAATTAACTTTTTCTGACATCAGTCTGGAGCAAGAAAAAAAAGTTTCCCCAACGGGGTACTTAGCTTTATTGATGACTTTGAATCTGAAACTCAAAAACGAAAATCTCAGGAGTAGGCCGACCAGCACTTGCGAACTGCTTCTGCTTCGGGCACTGCGCCGCAAGAAAGACTGAAGAAAATGGCGTTGGCTGCTTCTTTCATACCCCTGACGACCTGACGTCAGGGAAAGGGGAGACAGCAGCCGACGCAGGACCCAAGACTTTGGAATTCAGGCCGGCTGAGGGCAACCTGCCAGCAGGATTACCCAAATGTAATGACTGCAACAGTGAAACACGAAGAACATCAACTGTACAAAAAAACAACCTGCCGAATAGTAAATGCATGTAACATAGAAGCTGGAATTAGACACTTAAAAAAGCAGTTATACATAAAAGGTGGTAATAACTATATAAGAAAATTATGCTTTCTGTAATGTCTTTCAATCTGAATGGTCTTACAGATAAATATAAAAAAGAAAGAGTAGAGAACTACATTAAAAATGTAGAGTGCAAATAGCTATGCTACAGAAGACAAACCTGGAAAGAAAGAAAGTTTATCAGGATGGTTATACAGCAGAATATCTGGGGTAAAGGAAAACATGAGTACTTACATTAATTGCAAGAGGAGCTCCAATAGTGACAGAAGAGGAAAAAATGATAATAATGGAAGATATATAGTAGTAAGGGGCTAATGGCAAGGGATGAGGATTACACTGGCATGCACTTACATTCCACCTAAAACTGCTATAATGGAGCTTAAGAAAATTCTGGGAGAAATAATCCGCTTTCAGCAAGAAATATTACTTGCAGGTGCAGAATGGAATTTGGTTTGCAACAGTGAAGATGCGTCTGGGGTGCCTAGAAGGGAAAATATAACAGGTGGGTAGATTTTTGAAGAATTTTATGAAAATGCTTTGCATGGAAGTTGTAAAATCAGTACTAGGAGTTTGGAGTGAATTTACATATTATTGTCCAAGATAGAAAAACTAGGCTAGGCTAGACAGAATTTATAGCTCTCAGGAACATGTGCATTTAATTGAAGGTCTTGAACCACACCCGATAACCATTTTAGATCATGTGCCAGTAACAACTAAAATAAAAATGCAAGGTAATAAAATAAAAATGAGAAACTGGTGCTTTCCCACCTATCAGATGAAAACAGAGGAATTTAAGGAATGGGTTTGGAATGAATTCAGGACTTACTAGAGAAGATAGAAATTTATTTTGAAAATACAGTTAGGGAATGAGATAAAATTAAAGTGGTGTTTAAAACCAGGGTGTAAATAAAGGAAAGGGAGATATGGTTAAGAAGTAACACTAATTATTTAGAGGGACTGACAAATGTTAAAGTAATGCAAAACGGGGAATCTCTCAGAACAAGAAAAGCAGCAACTGCAGAATGCTAAACAGAAAATAAGGGATTACCTCTATAACATGCGTGTAGAAAGATTGCAGTTAAGCAACTGTTTTTTGATAAGAGTACTACAGCACAAAATCTGATAGCACAACAACTCAGGCAACAGAATGTGGAAAGGCATGTCACCCTATAATAAGGAAGATAACGAGATCCTTTACAAGTATTAGAAATATTTCGAAAATGTTATTAAAGTTTGTATAAAGCAGAGAAATATGGAAATCAAGAAAAGGTACAAATGGAAATGATTATGGAATAATTAAATATGCCAAGATTAGAGGTACATGAGGCTCAATTACTAACAGTTAGGATAGCAAGAGATGAGATAAAAATGGCTATGATAAAAATGGCTATGAAGGTCCATATGAATAGATGATATTCATGTGGAAGATTGGAAGCTAGGAGGAAAAAACTGATAAAGATCTGGAAGGTTTTGTTTAACAGTATTTTAAGAGGAGGAGAAGTAGCATCATCCTGGAAGTAGGCAGTGGTAGCGGTAATGCCTAAAAGGGGGTAAAGGTCCATCGGATCCAGCTTCACACAGGCCCATTTCAATACTAAACCATAATTATAAAGTGTTTATGTCTATAATGGTTAAAAGAATGGCAAAAGGGATAGCAAAATTGATAGATGTGGAGTGGAGCCTAACATTTGATAATATTAACAGAATATTGATGATCTAGATGGAAGCAGAATGTAAGAAAATACCACTGTTATTGGTGGGTCTTGATGCAGAAAAAGCATTTGACAGAGGAGACTGGGACTTCATGAGCAGGGCAATGGAAGCATTTGCTTTCCCTGATACACTTTTAAGGTTGATTAGAAGTATATATGAGGGATCTGAGGTGAAAATGAAAGTGGGTCGGGTCATTTCTGATAACTTCTGCTTGAGTAGTGGAACCAGACAGGGTTGTCCGCTTTTCCCTTTATTGTGTGCATTATATTTAGAACCACTGGCAAAGAAAATAAGGGACTCAGAAATTCAAGGATATTAATTGGTATGGTAGTTAGGAAAAGCTAGCTCTATTTGCAGAGGATATTTTACACATGACAAACCAGAAAGGGACATTACACTTGTTGTGGAACATTTTAAAGATGGTTTCAGATCTTCTTGGGATACAAAATTAATGATGCCAAAACAAAGGCAATAGTGGTAAATTATGTACCCACACACAATATCAATATCCATGATAAAATTAAATGTTCAGGAGTATGGATTATAAATGACTGCTGTGGTAGCTAAGGATATGTGGGAAAAGACTAAACAGAAGATAATACAAAAACTGAGAAACTGGAAACTTTGTTATATGCATATGGATACTAAAATACAAGCAATTAAAATGTTTTGGTCCCTTTAGCCTTATACACAGGTCAGGCATATTTTTATCAACCAGAGGAGGAGCTGTGGATAGCAATTAAAAAAAAAAAAAGTTGAAGGATTTTATCTGGGAAGGGAAGATAGCAAGGGTCAAGTGGAATAAGCTGATTTTTCCAACAGAACAAGGCGGACTAGGATTACCCCATTTGATGAGGTGTTTTAGAACAACACAGTTAAGGTTCTTATACATAAGCACAAGCAGTAAACTATAATTCAAAGTGGAAAGGAATGATGATAATACCGGGGGAGGGGGGGTGGGCTCAAGAAATAAGGAGAGATTGGGATTTTGGATGCAGACTCAAGGAGAATAACAAAAATCATACAGAGGATTATATCTATAAAACAGCAGGGAGTATTCAAAGAACTAAACCAGCACAATAATGGAGAAAAGACATTCTGCCGATAGGTATGACTGTGGTTAGGGATACAGATAATACGCAACAGATGGAATTTATTGGAGAAAACTGGCAAAGGAACTAAAGTATTGGGAGCAAAGAACTACAAAGGGAAAGGTAATAGACTGGCAAGAGGCCAAAAAAGTACAGTTTTGTACCTACCATAAATGTAGATGTTCGAGGATTCCCTTGCTGCAGTCCTGACAATTGGGTATAGTCCGCGTCCCAGTCGGCCCGAATACCAGAGTATAAGGCTGACGTCGGTCATGGCGCCTTAGACTGACGTCAGTACGTCAGGGTACTAATGCGCATGACCGACGCCATTTCCTCAGTCTTTTCTTGCCCCAGATGTCAGAAGACCCAAAAAGACAAGTCCCAAAAACAACCTGCACCAAAAAACATGTACAATATATACAGTAATATATACAAAACATATAAGCATGTAAACTCACCTACACAACCACCCTGAAACACAGAGGGAAGGAGGGAGGGTAAATTGGACTGCAGCAAGGGAATCCTCGAACATCTACATTTATGGTAGGTACAAAACTGTACTATGTTCTTCGCCTTCCCTTGCTGCAGTCCTGACAATTGGGTAGAATCCCAAAGCAGAGGTAAGGGAGGCTGGCAAATTATAAAGTAGCAGGAGCTGACAACATGCCTTGTAAAACAGCTGTGGCAAAACCAGCTCTAGTCTTAGAGTATATAGGCAGGTGATAATGCCTAGAGAAAGTATGCACTGAACTCCAAGTAGCTGCTTCCAGAATATCCTTAGTTGCCACCCCTTAGAAATGCTGTTGAAGTGGCAGTAGCCCTAGTGGAATGAGGCCTAATCCCAGCTGGAACCTCTTTGCCATGATGGGAATAACAAAATGCAATGCAAAAGCCAATCCACCTAGAAATAGTTTGTTTTGACACAGGCTTGCCCTGTGAACTTAAAGCAAAAGAAACAAGTAACTGCTGAGACTGCCTAAAATCTTTAGTCCTGCTCAAATAATAACGCAATTGCCTGTGTACATCTAAAGTGTGCAAAATCTTTTCCCCTTTATTTTGAGGATCTGCAAAAACGTAGGCAAATGAATAGTTTGGTTTAAAGCCACACAAGAAACCTCCTTAGGCATAAAGAATGGATTAGTGCGTAATGATACCCTGTCCTTATGGAAAATCAAAAAGGGCTCTACTGCCATAAGGGCCTGCAACTCAGATACCCTTCTTGCAGAAGTAATAGCCAACAGAAAAGCAGTCTTCCATGACAAATATTTCAATTCAGCAGTAGCTGCAGGCTCAAAAGGTTGTAGAGTAAGTTTTTCCAACACAAAATTGAGATCCCAAGCAGGAGTAGCAGCTCTCATGGGGGTCTTATATTCTTTGCCCCTCTAAGAAACTGCTTGAACAAAGGATGCGAAAACAAAGGTGGGTCACAATCATAGTGAGCTGAAATTGCTGCAGCATGAATCTTTATGGAAGAGAAAGACAAACCTTTGTCCAATAATTCAGTAAGATATTGAAGAGCCACACTCAAATTAGGCTGTGAAATCTCCAAATTCTTTGCTGTACTCCAAAATAAAAATCTCTTCCATTTTTCTGCGTACACTCTCCTAGTACTAGGCCTTCTAGCTTCCATAATCACATTTAAAACTTGTTGAGGAAGCTGAGACCTACCATGCTTCAACACAGAATATGCCAAGCTGTGAGATGAAGAGATTGAAGCTTGACATTGAGCAGATGACCGTCCTTCTGAGATAACAGATGAGGAATCAGAGGTAAAGGCCATGGAGGCTTCTTTACAAGACTCCTTAGAAGTGGGTACCAGTGTTCGCGAGGCCAATCTGGAGCTATCAAAATCATCCTTGGCCTGTCCTGTCTGACCTTTAGTAATACCTTTGGAAGAAGAGGTAGAGGTGGAAAGGCATAGACATGAAGGTTTTTCCAACTGAAAGACAGAGCATCCACTTTCCAAGCTGTGTGATGAAACCCCTTTGTGCAATACTTTGGCAGCTGGTGGTTTAGTGGAGAAGCGAACAGATCTATGTCTGGAGTTCCCCATGACACTGTCAATTTCTGAAATACATGAAGATCCAGTTTCCACTCGTGGGGATCCATGATTTGTCTGCTTAATACATCTGCTAGGAGTTCTGTGCTCCTGGCAGAAACCTTGCCTGAAGAGTCAGTTGCAGGCTTAACGCAGTCTCCCATAAAATCATTGCTTGCCTGCATAGAGGATAAGAATGTGTTCCCCCTTGCTTGTTGATGTACCACATGACAGTTGTGTTGTCTGTCAGAATCAACACCTGCCCTGGAAGAAGTAACTCCTTGAACGCCATCAATGCAAACTGGACTGCTAACATCTCCTTCATGTTGATATGTAGATGCTGTAGTCTGGCAGGCCACTTGTCTTGTATCCACTTTCCATTTAGATGAGCTCCCAAGCAGTGTCCGAGGCATCTGTCGTTAAAATCTGACTCGCCTCTGGCGGGTCACAGAGAGTCCCTTGTTTAGGTGACATTCCTGAGCCCACCACAAGAATTCCTTTTGAAGGCAAGGTATTATTTGAATGACAGTGTCCAAATCTTGGCAGTGCTGTGTCCATACATTTTGAGATACCATTGCAGCTTCCTCATATGCAGTTTGGCATTGGGAAGCACCAGAATACAAGATGCCATGAACCCTAATGCTTGAAGGACTGTCCTTGCAGTCAGCACGGACTGATGAGATAGTTGGTGGAAGTAAAGTGACAGACTCTTTTGTTTGTCCGGGGTTAAAAGGCCATCTGGGCTGCTGTATTCAGTCTCACACCCAGAAAGCACATGTCTTGAGAGGGTACTAGACTGGACTTTATTTCGTTCACAGAATACCCTAGGCATCTTAGCACTGCTATGACATATTCCAGATGCTGTAGAAGGTGTTCCTTTTCTTGAGCCAGAATCAGGCAGTCGTCCAAGTAAGGATAAATTTGAATGCCTTGAAGCCTGAAGTAAGCTATCACTGGAGCCAGAACCTTTGTGAATACTCTGGGCAGTAGATAAGCCAAAGGGCAATGCAGAGAACTGATAATGAAAATCTCCAGTTCGAAACCGCAGATACTTTCTGCAACTTAGCCTTATGGGCACATGAAGGTAAGCTTCCTTGAGATCCAAAGTTACCATCCAGTGATCCTTGCCCAGCAGAGGTAACAGTTGCTGTAACGTCAACATCTTGAACTTGGGAATGTCCAGATAAGTGTTGAGGATAGATAAATCCAAAATTGGTCTCCACGTGTTCCCCTTCTTTGGTACTAGGAACAGGCGAGAATAAAATCCAAGCCCCTTTCTGACACAGGGACTGGCTGAATAGCCCCTATCTGGAGTAACTGAGAAACTTGCTTGTGAGCCTCTTTTCTTTGTGGAGGAGGAACATCTGGCATGCCTTTGAAAGGGGCATTGTGTGGAAATAAAATCTGTACCCGTGATGAATGATATCCAGCACCCATCTGTCTTGAGTGATTAAATCCCAATTTTCTTTGAAAAGAGACAATCTTCCTCCCAAAGGAGCTGCCAGACGAGAGTCCACTGGCAGCTGAAAAGGCAGGTCATTGGTTCTGCTTACGAAAGGACTGACCCCTGCCCTCACCAGAAGTCTGAGCAGGTGAACTGTCTGATCTAGGCCTAAAGAACCTTGAGCCCTGCCCCTACCACGTCTAGACCTACCCCTAGACTGGGAACCATAAGCAGGATACGTCCACCCCTTAGCAGGCCAATTTCTACTAAACTTTGGAGGCTGCACCTGCAAAAAATCTTTAACAGTCTGCATAGACTTAGCTTTGTCCTCCATTTTCTTTAAAACTGCTTCCACAGGCGGTCCAAACAACACATCCGACTGTAAAGGAGCATCCAAAATCCTGGTCTTAACATGCTCAGCTAAATTCTGATCCTTCAACCATGCATGTCTGCGAAGAACAGAACTAGTAGCAGCCACCCTCGAGGAGGCCTGAACAGCATCAAAACCACACTGCAAAGAATGCTTACCCACTTGTTCAGACACATGAACCAAATCCAGCAATTCTTTACACTCAATACCTTCCGCCAAAGCATCCACCTTAGATTTCAATTGTGAAAGGAGATAATTCTGATATTTCAGCATATGAAATTGACAATTCAACGCCCTCATGGCTAGAGTGGAAGAAGTATATACTTTCTTACCCCACCTATCCAAAGCCCTTGCCTCTTTATCAGAGGGTACAGGATTTTTAACCACAGAAGCTTTAACACCTTTAGGCCCCTGAGAAACAGTTTCTGGGTCCGCCCTGGGACTCTTAAACAAATACTTATGAGCTTCGGGCACCCTATAATACCTATCAGGCTTAACAGGAGCAGGAGGCAAGGAATCAGGGTTCAGAGAAGCCTCTGCAAAACATCCTCCACCACATTCAACACAGGAGGAATAGCTAAGGGCCTATGCTGGGGCAAAAACAAGAATTCCCTAAGCCTTTTTCTGGAGTCAGAGTAATCTTGGCCTTCCCATTTAAAGTGCTCCCTCATGGAGTGAAGAGTCTCTGAAAATGAAAAATCCTCAGGAGGAGAAGCTGAAGGAGTGGAATCATCCACATCAGAATCAGAATAAGTAGGAAACTCTTGCAAGTCTTCCACAGAAGACTCTGAAGCCTGTGAACACTGTTCAAAACTATCAAACTCCTGTTCCACCCTAGGCCTCTTATCAGGTGGGGGCATAGAACCTCTAATCAGAGTAATCAAATCTTCTGCCATTTTAAGCATATGTTTCTTAGGCACAGAGCCGAAATGCTAGGAGAAGCCCCTACAGAAGCTGAACTTGGCCTTCCTCTAAAAGAAGCTTTGGCAACAGAAGGAGAGGCCCTAACTACCTTGGGAAGAGAGGGAAGAACAGTTACCTGAGAAGCCCCTCAGCCTGGCCTACCTCCTGAGAGGGCACATCCTGTAACAGTAAAGTATCTGCCTGAGACTCCATAGAGACTCCTGGCAAAACCTCTGGCTCCCCTGAGCCTTCTAAAGGACCGGCGTCCGGGACTGCCGGTTCCTCACCCTAGACTTCACTGTTTTGTCCTTGCGCTTCTTAGATGAAGCAGGCGTCGGAGTATCCGGCGGCATATAATTACAACGCTTCCCAAACACTAACCTAGCACAATCAAGCCTCCTCTTAATAGTGCGCTTGTTAAATCTAGCACAAGAGCGGCAACCAACAACGTCGTGCTCAGGCCCTAAACAAGGTATACACAAAGTATGATAATCCCTATGCGGTATCTGCTTCCCACAAGAAATACAGTTATTCACTTTTTCTGACATCCGGTTAAATACTGAGGCAAGAAAAAACCAAAATGTTCCCCAACGGGGTTACTTAGCCAACTCTGTATTCGGTCTGAAACTCCGGTTTCGGAAAATCTCAGAACGCCAACCTGCACTCACAAAATTGCTTCTGCATCGGACCATGCGGCAAAAAAGACTGAGGAAATGGCGTCGGTCATGCGCATTAGTACCCTGACGTACTGACGTCAGTCTAAGGCGCCATGACCGACGTCAGCCTTATACTCTGGTATTCGGGCCGACTGGGACGCGGACTATACCCAATTGTCAGGACTGCAGCAAGGGAAGACGAAGAACATTTTATTTGGACTGCAGGTTAGAGGTTGCCTTCCCTATCGAGGACTGATAGAGTATAGGCAAAGAGAAAGAAACAGGGGGTCCTAAATAAAAGACCAGCACTAGTAGAGTTTTTAATAGACTCTATAACAGAAGCTGATGTTAAAAAAATGAATTATTACAGCATATAAAATATTACATGATAATTATAAGAATCAATCAGAGGAGTTTAGGAAGGATTGGGAAGAGAGACTGGATAAGGAATTCACAAAGAGACAATGGGGGGATATATGTTTACCTCCCAAACATGCAAAGTCTAGAAGATTAAAGATCTTTGCCTGAAGTGTTTACATAGGTATTTTTATACCCCAAGTAGACTCCAAAGAATTTTTCCTCAGGTGGATAGCAAATGTTGGAGGTGTGACGGGCAAGAAAGAGGTAGCTGGGAAACATATTTTTTTGAGAGGACGGGACATGCTGGAGGGATAGATTCCTGTCCCAGAGACTTCCCATACTCTGGAACAGGCTACCCATCTATGTCAAGCAAAGTTCTTCATTAGCACTCAAGAAAAATCTTGATGACTGGATGGGAAATAGGAAATACACCCTGGGGATCACTTCTGTGTCTCTGCTAGACAGTGGCACAGGAAAATAACTTTCTTGGCTGGTGTAAGCCAGGGAACCTTGTTGGCTAAGCTTACGTAGGCCCTTGGGCCAATAGCCTAGCACCTACCTATGAACCTGTGTGGGTGTAATGAGCTGGTCAACTTTAGGGATTCCCTGCGAACCGCTCTGTTGGAGATGCTGGATGGATTGGATTGACTGGGGAGATGATTTTTTTTGAGCTACAATACACAATCATAAATGCCTAGACAGAGTAAAGCCTTGATGAGTCTAATTATGGTGGCTGCCAAAAAAGCAATTACTAGAAAATGGAAATCAAAGTCTAGACCAACTTTACTAGAAGTAGTGAATACAGTAACAGAGATAAAAACTGGAATTGGGATCTTTAGAAAAGGGACGGAACAAACTACAGAGAAAACAATGGGAACTGTGGGAACAATATATGCAGATAAGGAGCAAGGTTTAAGAGGCAGGATTTCAGTGAGCCATAAAATGTTTAACTGACAATGGCTGGACAGATAAGTGATGTATAATGTTTGCAACTACAGTTGTTTCATTGGTGTCTGTGATGTATAATGTTTGCAACTAAAGTGGTGTCAATGTTTGTTTTTCATTTATATAAATGTAAGACTGCCTATGTTATACTGGATAATTTAATAAAGATGTTTATTGAAAAAAGGGGAGATAAAGTTAACTTCAACATAACATCAAAGTATAACTATTTAAATGCCATCACTAATGCAGTGATTTACTATTTAAAAAACATAAGTATTACAGATTCTTATGTTCATTTAAGCAACTAAGATGATGAATAAAAGATAAGACATGCCTTACACTTCTATATATACCAACATTTTTTCAGGTGCATACCTTTTCTGTCCAACTTTGCTGAGGAGGTGGAGGCTTTCCAAATCCCTGCAAGGAATTCCACACACTGGAGAATTCATCATCTTGTTTAGTATAACCCTTTTGCAAAACACATCACAGCAATGTCAGAGATTAACAAATATTATTCTAGTACAAAGAAGTAATATTAAGACAACACATAAAACAAATGACGTGCATTATGCTTGTTAGTGTGTATGAACCTAGTCTAAGTCTCAACATTTTTCAAAGCAAAGATGACATTAAATACACACAAAACTGGAACCATTTACCTTTACTCTTACATGAAGCAGCCAAATGCAACTGCTTCTATGACATAAACCACTCTTGAATAAGCTAGCTTTATTCCATCATCAAAGACCTCATAACACGTTTTACCTTAAAAACACTGATCCAGCTCTCTCCTTCTAGTAACACTACATTATCCCATCCTAGCTTTCCTTTTTACTTCTTTTTCTCAACAAATCCAAATTATGTGTTACAATAAACTATTATCAGTTCAACTGTACATAACACTGGACAGGATAAGCTGTGCACAATAACCTATTTAACTTGGACCATTATTGTTACGCTAGAACTTAATGTACATGGCATGTGGATGGTCTCACAGAAGTGTACCTTAACTCTGAAAATACAAAGTATGCTCAAGTATTATATCTATGGAACCAATGTACATATTTTTAACACCTAAATACTATTTTCAGTTTATTAACACCTGCGTAATGTTTGCATTGAGTATGCAATTGCAGGCAGAGTCTGAAAAAGGCTCATGTGGATAAATACTTTATTTCAGTTAACAGATTCAAATAAGAAAATAAAGAACAAATCTCTATAGTGAATGACGGAAAGTTTTAATCCTTCCTAATCCTCTATGATATCTCCTGCAGTGTCAATATGTCATAAAGCAGAGCATGTGTATAATGTTTCTGTCTACATATTTTTTTTTTTATTTTAATACTCTTGGATGTGCAAGTCAATGTCTGTAACAAAACAATGCAGGTGCATGAGAGTTGGCTGAAGCAGTATCAACTCCAGTCTTAGTACTTGGAGACTAGATCTTCCAGTTCAGAAACAAATTTTAAACATCTTTATTAAATCATCACATTTTAAGCTGTAACACGAGTATACATAAATTAAAAGAAAACGCACGGCAATAATAGTTTCCATTGGTGCTTGTCCTGCACTACATATATGTGCTTTCTTTTTAAAAATTCTCATTCACTCTAACATTACATAAGTTGCTCAGTTCCTGCCTTCCCTTACAACAAACTCCTCCTGAATATTATTTCTCCATGTAATGTTCCCAAAAACTGCATTTATTTCTATAAAATTTGCTATCTTTTTTTATTAAATATCCCACTTTAAAGTCTTTAATCTCTTTTACAATAACCAGAACGTACAGTTGTGCAAGTAAGCTTAACATAACAGTAGATGCTTGGATGGTCACCGCTGCAGTACTCTTAGGTATATGGGTTATATTTTGTTAATTAACAGCCTTCCAGCTTATAGTTTCAGAGGAGGTTATTAAGCTAGCAGCCCTAGAGCCTTTACAAGCCTATCCATGTTAATCCCAAGTATCCCCATTTGTTCTTTTTGGGTAGTTTGCTGAACAAATTTATGCACAGAGTGAGTTTGAGATCAACACTGGCTACCCCTGTCCATGACGGATATGGGTGCCACCCCAGGGGCAATTTGCGGTCTCCCATCCGATTATCTAGGCTGTGTTTGAATAGGGTCAGTGAGGATCTCTGTTTTACATAAATAGGAAGTCTATTCCATAGAAGCGTCGGTTTCTGAGAGACGTATCTATCTCCTCAGCATGTTCTGTTAATGTCACAAGTTAGGCTGAAATCAGCGAGAAACTCTTGTGCCATATGACTTGTGGATGTGCAGCATTTCCACTTTGGCAGAGTTGGAGTGCGCCCTATAGGGCAGGCACAAGTCATCTCTCAGCAGCCTGTAAGATACAGAATAAACTGACAGGGCTTTCAGCCTGTCCATGTAAGTCATGGATTGGAGTCCCTGTATATTCTTAATGAGAAATCTCTGAGGTCTCTTCAGCTGCTGCAGGTATCTGGTGAGGTACATGCAAAAGGGTGCATTACACTCTATTAGCGGTCTGATGAGGGTCAAGTACAGTGGAGTTATAACATCCCTTGATCTAGATGCTATGCCATTGCTTATGAGGTGGGCTATATAGAAAGCTTTTTTACCACTGTGAAAACTTGGTGGTCAAAGTTCAAACTGCTATCAACCTGTGTTCCCAAGTCTCACACCACTGGGTTGGAACTCAGGGAGGTGCTGTCAGTATTGTAATTTGCAGTGAATTCCATTTTGCCAAAGGAAATAATAATGCATTTTTTTTTGCATTTAGTTTTAGACCACGGTTTCTGCATCAACCATTTGTTTATGTTAGCCCTTCTTGTAATATGTTGACATCATTGGGGCTCAATGATTGCTCCCAGTCTGCAATCATCGCAAACTTAGTGAGCCAAAGGCTGTCTACTTTGGTCTGGACTTCTGAGAAATAGATGCCAAACAGTAAGGGGCCCAGCACAGACCCCTGTGGTACTATACTGATGATGAGTCCACTGCTGGAGGTGGAGTCACCAATTCTGACAGTCTGTGTTCTGCCGATGAGCCAACTGGCTACGCACCTAGTAACGTAAGGGTTAATCCTTATCTGGGAGAGTTTCTCAATGATGCCAGAGTGGGGCATTGTGTTGAAAGCTTTGGCAAGGTCGAGATAGCCAGTGTACATGGTCTTTCCTTTGCTGATGGCTTTGGTGACTTTCTCAAAGTCATCCACCAGGTTTAATAAGCATGATTTACCCTTAATGAAGCTGAAATGGTTTGGGTCCAGTGTTTGGAGGTCGCCCATGTTCTTTTTGATGAGGTCCATGATAATTCTTTCCATGGCCTTGCAGATGAGGCTGGTTAGACTTATAGGTCTGCAGTTCCCCAGGGTCAGTTGATGATTCCCCCCCCCCCTTTGGGCAGGGGGATTACTGTTGCTGTTCTCCATTCTGGAGGAACATGGCCAGTTCTCAATCTATGATTAAAGAGAATGCCAAGTGGGTCCACTAAGTCTTGTTTTAGATTTAGTAAACAACATATGATATTATCTGGTCCCATTGAGGCCATGTGTGTGGCCTAAGTGAGTACAGAGATGACCTGCTTTCTAGAGATACTAGTCATATGGCTGGTGTCCGGTATGCTTTGGGATATGGTAGGTGGGGATAGGGGGGTGAAGTCTACTCTGAATCTGTCAACTAGCAGGTTGGCAATATTTTCAAGTGTAGTATTAGTGATCCCATCTACAACCAGTTCAGCACATACCTGGGCATTCCTTTTTAGACTTCAGACATAGTTAAAGAATGCCTTATGATTATCATTGGCTAGGGATGTGATTTTAGTTTCATAATTTGCTTTACAGGACTTCAGAAGATTTTTGATTTTCTTGTTAAGGCTTAGGAGGGAACGCTTCCTCTCCAGAGTGATAAAACTCTTACTTTTGGACAACAGTTTCTTCCTCTTGTTATGTAATCTGTTTATACTTGAAGTCCACTAAAGTGGCTTGTTTTTATGGGAAGACCTGTTTTTGATCTGGTCAGCTACAGCAGAGCTTATGCCAGTCACTTAACTGATTGCACAGGGTCATTTGCATACATTTCTGCATAGTGATCACTGACGTCTGAGATTGCTGGTGGTGTGAAGCTTTTTATACCATCATTTAGTAGGCTGTAGTTAGCTTTGTTAAAGTTTTTCATAATTTGCATTCCTGTGAGGGTGTCAGTTCTAGCAGTTACTTCAAAGGAGACCAATTTGTGGGCTGTCCTAACCAGGGAGGGCATCACACATGGGGAAGTACAGTAGCCCCCGATGATGGTGAGTACCATGTCCAGAACATTACAGACTCTAGTGGGGTGTAGACTATCTGTTCAAGAGCATTTGTGTTAAAGTCCCGGAACCTCTGGGTGAGCATGTTTTTGCTTGTGTATGTCCCCCAGTTTATAGAAGGATAGTTGAAATCTCCCATGACTAAGGTGTTGGGTTGTATGGTGAGGGATTCTAGTAAATCAAGGTAGGTGGTGTGCTTATCCTGATTCACAGTGGGAGATCTACAACTAGCAATGATGGGGTTGGTACTTTCCCAATATTTAATTGGACATGGAGTAGTTCAAGAAAGTAATGCTGTTTGACCAGTTTCGAAGTGTACTTGATTTTAATAAAGACAGATACAACTCCACCTTTGGTTCCTTCACGCTCATTTTGAGGTCAGAAAGTATGGAAGGCATTACAGCCTTGCATGGCAAGGGAGCTTCCAAAGCATACGGGCTCCTTCCATGCAGCAAAACAGTTACCAGCTCGAACAGAACTGAAGAAACAGAATGGTTTGGGCACCGACCAAAAGAGAGGGAGAGAGGGAAGCTAGAGCCCCAAAAGGGTCAATGCTAAGAAAAAAAAAATAAAAGTTCTCACCCTGGCAACAAAAACATACATAAATAGGGATGGGGGAAAAGGGTTGACTACTGCAGCACTGACCTGTTCATCATTTGATCACTGCTGCAGTAGACTTAGCTATATGGGCAGACTACCACAGCTTATACTAACTGAGAGAAGGAGGAAGAATGAGGGTCCATGAGTCACTGGAGAATGGTCCAAACAAAGCCTACTCGACCTGGAGAAGGAATCTAGTTTGTAGTGATTTGTAAAGGTATACACGAAGGACCCAGCTAATGCTTTTAGAATACTTCTAGAATCCATCTCTTTCCAAACAGTCACAGATGAAGCCAAGGTCATGGGTACAGACAGCCTTGACCATGCCTGGAATTGTCTTAATGTGGCAGTTATAACAAAAGGTAACAGCATGAGACAACTATTGGGAGATGGACTTTTTCTTACTTTCAAAAGAAATGAAGAACTGATCAGAGTTTTTGAAAGTTTTAGTTCTGTCATAATATTGGAGTTGCTTGTGGACATCCAGAATATGGAGAATCCTTTCCCCCTCAGTTTTTAGGTTCTGGAAAGAAGACAGAGAGATAGATAACTTGGCTCAAACAAAACATGGATACCACTTCAGGCACAAAGAAATAAGTTATTATGCACTCACCATAACGTTCCATCTGAGTAGGTGACTTCCTTTGTCTGCAACCTTTGGGTCTTGGATCCGACTTCGGATCAGAGCCGGCAACTTATTTTACAGCTTATGGATCCGAGCTCCTAGCCCCTCCCCTTACCCATAATCCCCTGCCAACCCTGATTGACCTCAGATCAAGTTTGCCCTTATACCAAATCTCAGACCAAAGGTGTCCCGAAATGGACCAAGAAAGGACATTCAAGAATAGACTTCTGAAGGCCAGGGGGAAGGAGGGGGGGATGGTTGCAGACAAATGAAGTCACCTACTCAGATGGAACGTTATGGTGAGTACATAACTTCTTAATCTGAAGTAGGGACTTCATTTGTCAGCAAACTTTGGGACAGAGTCCCCAGCTACCTGAATCTTGGGCGGCCATCATGGAAGGATGTTCCGGAGCACTGCGGAGCCAAAGGATGCTCTCCCTCTGGAAATAACGTCCAGCTTATAATGGTTGATAAAGGTATGAGATGAGGCCCAAGTGGCTGCAGAGCAAATATCATCCAAAGATACTCTAGATCTAAAGGCAGCAGAAGTAGATATATAGCAAGTAGAATGCGCCCGTACTCCCTGAGGTGCGGGCCTCCCCGAAGTTTCGTAGGCCAGAAGAATACACTGTGAAATCCATCGTGATAAGGTGACCTTAGAAATAGCTTTACCCAGATTGAATTTGGCAAATGAAATGAACAACTGATCGGATTGTCTGTGACCAGCAGTCCTATGAATATAGAAGCGCAGTTGTCTGTCGCACATCTAAGCAATGCAGCTTGTATTCTCCTTTATTCTGGTACTTAGGGAAGAAAACTGGCAGGTTAATGGACTGATTGATATTGGTTTCTGAGGCCACCTTAGGAAGAAAGGAGGGATTGGTCCTGAGGTACACTCTATCCTGATGAAAAATCAAGTAGGGAGGTTTCGCACAAAGGGCCTGAAGTTCGGAAACTCTTTTCGCTGAAGTGATGGCGACAAGGAATGCCGTTTTCCAGGAAAGATATTTAAGTTCGGCCGAGGCAGCTGGTTCAAAGGGAGGGGCAGTCAAGGCTTGAAGGACTAATGATAGATCCCAAGGGGGTACAGCTTCCTTGACAGGAGGCCTGAGCAGGAAGGTACCCTTGAGGAAGGTTTTACATAAATTCGCAGTCATCAAGGGACCTGACTCGTGTCCCACATGGTAATGAGAAATGGCTGCCAATTGAACCTTGACCGTAGAACAGCTAGCTCCCCGTTGAAAAAGTCCGGTGAGGAAATCCAAGACGGACGGCAACGAAGCCGTGAAGGGATCTATGTTATGGTGTTCCGCCCAGATGGAAAAACGCTTCCATTTACTGCGATAGACTTTTCTAGTGGAAGGTTTATGTGCTGCCACCAAGATGGCTTTAACTGGTGAAGAGATGCCGGGAGTCCTGACTAAGAGTGGAACTAGAGCAGCCAAGCTGTCAGCTTCAGGTTGTCCAGATTTGGGGTCGCTACGCCTAAGGGATGGAATATTAGATCCGGAATGGGATCCAGAATCCAGGGAGGATTCACCAGATGAGACCACAGGTAAGGGAACCAAGTTTGACGAGGCCAGAATGGGGCAATGAGGATCATTCTGCCCCCCAACCGAGAGGCTTTCTGTATCAGTTTCAGCATCAGGGGTAGAGGAGGATAGGCATAAAGTAGACCAGGAGGCCAAGCATGCACTAGAGCGTCTCTCAGGGCTTCCCCGAGGGGGGGAATCAGAGCGAAGAAGCTGGAGCATTTTGTGTTTGAGGGAGTGGCAAAAAGATAGCAGCAGGGTTGCCCCCATTCGGCAAAAATCCACTTCGCTACCTGGGAATTGAGAGACCACTCGTAAGGGGAAAGAATAGCGCGGCTGAGCTTGTCCGCCAGAATGTTGGACCGTCCCGGAATGTGCGTTGTGATAAGGAAGCGGTTGGTGGAGATCGCCCATTCCCACACCCTCATGGCCTCTCGACAGAGAGGGTAGGACCTGGTTCCCCCCTGTTTGTTGATGTACCAGACAACTGACATGTTGTCTGTCTGTATCGCAATAGTTCCTACGGGGAGAAGGTTCTGAAGTGCTTGCAACGCCAACAGCACCGCCCTCATCTCCAGAACATTGATATGCAAGGAGGTCTCTGTGTCGTTCCACGTGCCTTGGACCGTTCTACCTGAGCAATGCCCCCCCACTGAGGCGAGAGGCGGCGTGCAGAAGAGTCATCCCGTATGAAGATCCGGGGACTGGAGCCACCATAAGAGGGCCCTCCTGCAAGCCCTGCTGAGTGAGATAGGATGGCTGAGGGGGAGAAACTGAAAGGACCACTGGACTAAAAGGGTCCACTGTAGCACCCTCATATTCAGACGAGCATATGGAAGAAGAGTTATTGCTGCTGCCATGGAGCCTAGCGCCCTCAGGACCAATTCCACCAGTGGGGCTTTTAATTGGAGGATGGCCCGCACATGAAGTCTCAGGTTTTGAAGTCGCTCCGAAGTGAGGAACGCTCGCAGACTTCTCGTATCTAGTTTGGCCCCTATGAAATCTATCACTTGTGTTGGAGCAAGGGAGGATTTGTCCAGGTTGATCGTAATGCCTAGATGGGGAGCTAGCCGGAGAAGGTGATTTCTGGCTGTGCAGAGTAGATGCCTTGTTGGGGCGGACAGGAGCCAGTCGTCCAGGTACGGGAAGACCTGCATTCCCTGGAGTCTCAGGTGGGCCGCTATCACTGCTAACACTTTGGTAAACACCCTGGGGGCTGTGGTGAGACCAAAGGGAAGGACCCTGAACTGATAGTGACTGGCTCCCAGCCAGAAGCGGAAAAAACTCCTGGATCGTCTGTCCATTAAAATGTGGTAGTACGCATCCTTGAAGTCTATTGAGCACATCCAGTTGCTCTCCCGCAAGAGGGGGAGAATGGACTGAAGGGTGACCATCCGGAATTTTTCTTTAGTTACTGACAGGTTCAAGAGTGAAAGGTCGTGAATCGGTCTCAAGTCCCACGTCTTTTTTGGCACCAGAAAGAACCTGGAGTAAAACTCTAATCCGAGTTGATCTGGGGGGACGGGCTGGATGGCTCTTTTTTCTAGCAGCTGCTGAATTTCTGCAGCTGCCGCCTCCCTCTGATCGGGTGGTACATCGGGGAGGTTTTTGAGTCTAGGGACATGGTGCAGTGGGATTTTGTAACCTCTGGATATAATACGAAGCACCCAGCGATCTGACGTAATGGACTCCCAAGCCGCCAGGTGCTTCGAGAAGCGCCCCCCGACTGCCTCCAGAGTGGAGCAGTTGAGCAACCCCTCAGCGCTGCTGCGTGGGCCGATCAGAGAAGGTTTCTCTGGACCCAAAATTTCTCGCGGCCCCTCTGCCTCTAGGACGGCATCCTCCCTGTCCTCCTCTACCACGGAAGGACGGGTTGTCCGGAGCAGGATGGGAATGTTGCGATTTCCGGAACCACATCTTCTTCAGTCCCTTTTGGTTCTTGGAGAAGGACCTCTGTGGAGCAGAGAAGCAGACTCCGACGGCAGACAACGTCTTCCCGTCCTTTTCGCTCTGGACAAGTGTCTCGCGAACGGTCTTGCCAAACAAGGCAGAACCATCAAAGGGGGCATTCGCAAAGGATGCCTTAAAGGGCTCCGCGAAGTCACAATGTCTGAGCCAGGCCTAACGTCTCATTACTAGACCCGCTCTGCTGGCTCTAGCAGCTCCCTCTGTGGCGTGGGACAAAAGCCGCATAGAGATATTTGAAACAGATCTTAGAGTGGCCATACGAGTGGAGTACAACTGCTTGTCCTCCGCCGACATGGACTCTGGGGGAGAAGCAGCATATTCTTTTATAAGATCTCGCTGCATCCTGATAACATGTGCCGTGTAGTTCAGGGACCTTACTGAGAAGGTCACTGAACTAAATACCCGCTTCCCGAGGTGATCCATCAAGCGGGACTCCTTGCTCGGTAGATGGACCGAGGGGCTCTCCTGAGCTAATTCCCTCTTCGTGGCTGCCGCCATCAACATGGCATCTACGGGGGGACCCTTGCTCCAATGGGACCGGTCTACAGGGGGACTCAAAATTCTATCCGGGCGTTTGGGGACTGGTTCCACAGTGTCCGGCTCCTTTCACGCCCTGGTGGTGATAAGGTCCACCAGGGGGTCGGCCGGAGGGGACACCCAAGAGGTAGACTGGCCTGCTTCGAATGCCTCCAGGAACACGGACTCGTCGGAGGAAGCCTTGGGGGCAGACCACCCCCCCGATCCTGAGTATTTCCATGATGTCTCCAAAGGAGGCATCCTCAGGGGGTGACCTTGGGGAGCCTTCCCCTTCATCCAAGTCCGTGTCCTCTGTTAAGGACTCAGGGGAGTCCACGTGTCTCCTCTTACACTTATGCTTGCGAGGCACTTCCTCGGGGGGGGGACTGTCCGAGGAGGTCTCACCAGCAATATCCTGTTCCAGTGGAACAACCTGGGACATCGAAGCAGGCTGTCCCTGTGGCCGGGTGATGGAAGCCTGACCCAGCAGAGAGGGAGTGCAGGGTGGAGCCGATGCAAGGACCGGGGGTCCGGATGCTCTCAACAGAGCCCTCTCCACTACATCGAAGGCCGAGGGGGAGCCTCTCTCCCTGGGATCCAAAAGCCGGCTCCCACTCGGATCCGATGAAGGGATTGGAACCGGCGCCGAGACAACTGGATCCGAAGGACCCGTGTGCTCCGACCTGGACAGAGCCGAAGGCACACTGAATCCCTCGGATCCGAAGCTCGGCCCCCCACGGCTCCAAGAGGTCAGATCCGACGAAGGACCCGACAGACTCGAGGGCAGGGTCGGATCCGAAGTACCCAGTACTGTCGGTGCCGACCCACCCCCGGCTCCAGCACTGCCCGGCTCCGAGTGCTCCGAACCCGGGAAGCGGATCGGAGAAAGAGCTATCGGGACAAAAAAAGGTGTTGAGCTCCCCCACCGAAGGGGGGGAGGCAAGAGCACTCCCATCTGCAGCTGGGCCTGGATGAACCTTCTCATCATCCGGTCCAAGTCTGCATCAGAAAGACTAAGTAGATCTCGACGAGGCCACCGAGGCGGGCCGGGAATGCCGCCTCGATGACCTCGACGGAGATCAGGTCTCCTCCTCCTCGGGTCCCAGGGAAAAGCAAGGGGATCGGATCCGAGGAGGAGGGGACCTGGAAGCCGTGGAGGGAGAAGCCCGCTTAGCTGGGGGGGCCGAAGCGGAGGCCTCGGCCCGCCGCTTGTGGTGCTTCTCCCTCCTTTTCTCCCTCCTGGCCTCCCTTTCCTCCGGCGTCTTAGTGGGAGTTTGAGTCCCGGCCGGGGGAAGGGGGGCAGGAGTGGCTACCACCAAGGACTGAGGAGGAGCCACGGGAGTACCGGAGGTCGAAGCCGGATCCGGGGGCAAAAGTCCAGCCAGAACCAACTTCGACCACCGCTCTTTCAGTGCCCTGGGGTTGAACGTTGCGCAAATGGAACACCCTGAGGACAGGTGTTCAACCCCAAGGCACCGAACACACAGAGTGTGGCCATCCGCTGGTGAAAGCTTATGGCCACACTCGGTGCACTTAGAAAAAATGGGTTTTGGGGCCAACGACATTAGAAAAAAAATAAAGTAACTACAAACACACCAGGCCCCAAAAACACAAGCAACACACACACACTCTACGAACCAGCGAGGGGAAGAATTACACTAAAAATTAATAAAATTAACAAAAGGGAATCCTAAACACACACACAGTTTAAGAAATCAAAAAAAAAATTTATATATTGACAAGTTTTTTTCAAGACTTATCTGAAAGTCGCCAGGAGCTCTGAAATCCAGCTGTCTCTTCTAAGAGCGGCAAACTAGATCTGAGGTCAATCAGGGTTGGCAGGGGATTATGGGTAAGGGGAGGAACTAGGAGCTCGGATCCATAAGCTGTAAAATAAGTTGCCGGCTCGGATCCGAAGTCGGATCCAAGACCCAAAGGTTGCTGACAAATGAAGTCCCTACTTCAGATGAATTAGTTTTTCAAAGAAAATCTAACTTTGTGGATAATGAGACAAGGTTGAGCCTGCAACCTGTATATTTCCTCTTGCAGAAGTCAGAGAAATCAGCAAAACTGCAGTACATATATCGGTTTTCTTTTTAAAAATTCTCATTCACTCTAACATTACATAAGTTGCTCAGTTCTTGCCTTTCCTTAAATCAGCATGATGAGCTGGTTCAAAAGGAGCAAGCATTTTTTTTTCCTAAAACAAAGTTGAGCTTACAAGGAGTCGTCACCAGTTTCCTAGGAAGCTTGGTATGTTACACCCTTCTCAAAAACATTTTAACAAGGGAATGCACTGAAAGGGGAAGTTCTGTGGACAGACATGCTGAAATGGCCTAAAAGTTAACCTTGTTAGAGCAGCAAGAAAGGCCAGAGGATAATAACTCTCACAAACATTGCACAACCAGAGAAATACTAGCCCTAAAAGGGTCCTGGTTTCTCTCAGGGCACCAACCAGAATTTTTTTTCCTATTTGCTATGCTATTATATGATTTCCTAGTTGTAGGTTTTCTTGCCACCTTTAACATCCTTAGAAAACAGGTGACTAAAAGGTATTAAAAATTTATCACCCAGGCAGTTAGCTGAGGTCGTTTCGAGTTGGGATGTATCAAACACCCCCTTATCCTGAATGAGTACGTCCAGTCTGTGTGTCAACTTGTGGCAAATGTCCTTTGTCACTTCCACAAGAATGGAAAACTACTGTTGTCTGGGCCAGAAAGGAGTCATTACAATGACTTTTGGATAGTCTTTCTGAATCTTCAGAATGACCCTAGATATCACTGAAAAGATTGGAAAAGTATATAGGAACATTCCTGTCTAAAGAAATGATGCATCTATTTTACATGCTTTCTTACTTGGAATCCTGGAGTAAGATATTGCCAAATGACTGTTGTGAATAGAGAGAAACAGGTCTATCTGAGATGTTTCCCACAACTGGATAAATTCTTGGAAGACACCATGCTTCAGCTTCCATTTGTGAGGGTCTGACCTACTCAGCTAGTCTGCGACAAAATGTTGCTCTGACAGGATGTACGATACATGAAGAGTGACACTATACTGAAAAGCTATATCCTAGGGAAACATGGCTAGTCTGCTCAGAGGGTAAGATCTGGTTTTCCCAATTTGTTTATTTCTGTGTGTGCAGAACATGACTGTGATGGTGTATATAATCATTTGTAATGATTCTGGGACCGGATATGGCTCTGTGTGTTGAGCCTTCATTACTCCCAATATCTCTTATGACTGTGTTTTGGTTTGTCTTTTTTTTGTTCCAAATATATTGCACTTGTACTGTCACAAATATTGCTCCTCAAGCAACTCTGAAGTGTCTGTAGTTGCAATGTGCTGCAGATGGGCTGGAAAGAAAAATGAGAGAGACCTGGATTCAGATAAAACTGGCCTCTACACCAAACTTGTTCTTTTTTCACAACTCCAAAGACAGGTATCTGGAATGTTGGGGTATGTTGATGTTAGGACCACGATAACTTTAGGTACCTGTGAATTTTCCTCATGTTGTGAGTCTTGCTAGAGAAATCATGAGAATCACTGATGACATGAATCTTAGTATCCTGAAAAATTCCAATGCTGAAACCTTGATTTGTGCTGAAAAAAAAAAAACTCATGAATAGATATCGATATAGATGTATTTTTTCCTGTGGAATAAAAGCTCTTTGAACTGAAGTATCTAAGAGGCACCTTAGGAAGAAAATTTTGTGAGGAGCTGTCAAGCAAAACTTGGATATTCTTCTGAAACCCCAGTCTGTGTGGATCTCTCATCCAAATGAGAGACTCCTGACACTACACAAAAGACTCTGCAAAAATAAGCAAATAAGGAAAAACAAACAATTTGCAGTCTGACATAGGCTATCACTGGATCTAGAAACATTGTGAATATCCTTGAAACAGTGGATAATCCAAAAGGTAAAGCAGAGAACTTAAAGTATGATCTAGACACAGAAAACTTTAAGAAATATTTGAAATCAGGTGTTATAGGAATGTGATGGTAAGCATTTTTTTTAAATCTGGGGTCACTAAAAACTTAAATAGGGAATGACAGGTAACATTTTGAACTTTCACAAACAAATTTAGAAAGAAAAGTTCTAAGAATGGTCTCCATGAAATGCCTTTCTCTGGTACCCCAAATATTCTTGAATATAAATCTTCCCCTTTCCAAGAAGGAAGGACACCTCCTATCACTCGAGTTACATAATGCAGAATGACAGCACAGGGGAAAAAAGTTTGATTTGGCATATGAGGAGGAATCCCCTGAAAAGCAGGGACAGATTCCCACTGTCATCTGTATTCTTGACAAATCACTCTCAGAATTCATTTGTCTGAGACCATCTGTATCCAGACAGAGAAATGGAAGGCCAGATTTTGGAGAAGAATTACGGGCGTGCCAGGAAGAGGAAGAGGGCGAAGGGATCTGCAGTAAAAAAAAAAAAAAAAAAAAAAAGTGCTGCAGAAGAATATTTTTCCCCAAATCTTTCAAAGGTTTTAACACCTTCATAGTGTGAGGATTAGCCTTTACCAGATACTGAGGAAATGACTGTTTGGTGTGATATGGGGTTAGAAAATACAAGCCTTATCAGATCAAGTAACTTTACACTAGGGTCAAGCAGGCAGGCTATCAGGTAAGTTATAGGCTGTAATGAATACATCCTCACATGCTGTAAGAACAGGAAGAACTGCAGTAGGTTCAGGAAATTGCAGTTTAATAAATCACATTTCCTTAATGAGACTGGAAGATCATTATGTTCCCACCAAAACAACTGATTTGTTCTGGGTTTCATTTCAGAAAAAGAAAACCTTTCCAAGGGACTGTCAAATGAAAGACGCTCCTCAGAAGCAAAGTCAGAAAACAGAATTTGCCCCCTCAATCATTTTCCTGTTCAATGTCCTGCCCATCCTCAGACAGTGAAGAATTCCTTTTTCTCTTACCAGAAACAGCAGAACTGGTTGGGATAAGGAGCCTGAACTGAGCCCTGTGGTAAGCACAATAAATCATTCCAGTTCAAAGTAACCAAGAAAGATGAAGATGAGTGTACAACCTTTTGCTTTCCTTTTGACAAAAAATTTCTAAAGAAGCAGAGCTACTTTTGACAGGCATCCCGGTTTGGCTGGCTGGCAGGCATTCTTTACTCCTTTTTTGAGACAGAGAAGCCTGCTTCTCTCTTGCTCACCAAGGGAATTACACCAGCTGCAGGTGTCATGTCGAACCCCTAGTCCAGGACAGCTGCAGGGACTATACCAAAGGGAGCCAAGGATAAAAGATAAACAGTCTGAGGAATCAGAATGGCCACAGCAGAGTCTTCCCATTACAATTTAGCAGCCTGCTGAAGGAGCAAAGGCTGTCTGGAATGTTTTCCATTTTGCAGCTGGAAGAAGGAACAACCAAGGGACCAATAGGTTGTTTCATTGTAAAGACAAAAATATATTATATCCAGGGGAAGCCTGCCAGTTGTAGTCTGTTAAACAGGTAAGTATTTAAAAAGTTGATTTTTCCACCAAAAACAGAGTGAAAAACACTTTAAATATGGGGATAGGGTAAGTGTTTAGCACAGGTTTTAGAAAGGAAAAAAAAATTAACTTTTTCCTCAAAAGTAAAAAGTAATACTCACAGTAAAAAGTGATTAAAAGACAAGCGAGTCTATAGAAACTGTTTTTCCAGCTTAAGAATAATATTTTTACAGAAAAAAATTAACTGCCATAAAATAACAATGGAGGAATGTTAGTCGACAGTCAATCCTTGAAAGCCCATAAGAGGAGCGGCTTTTGGCAGATGGAAAGTTCTGATGGGCTTGGCGTCCAAGCCACTCTTTAGCTCACTGCATGAGCTGGTAATGGTTTGGGTGAATGCATGCTACCTTGAAGTTTTGCAAGCTGGATGGCTGTTGTATCCTTAGTAGGATATAAATCATATAACTAAGACTATTGTAGCAGTGATCAAATGATGAACATCTTCATTTACATTCGGAATAGATTTTGATTTTCATGTAATGGCATTAAACTTAGCAGGGCCCTACTATGTCTAGTCAATTCAGATCCTATAACCAAAGTTGAAAATAATCATTCCCTTGACAACCATATGATCTCCAAATATTTCTGTCAAAGTATTCTGTAAGGAATTTTTAAAATCTGCTAACTCATTACATTTTCAAAAAGCATGTTCCCAATTACAACTCTCATCACCATCACACGTACAGCATTTGCTATCTTCCTGAAAAAATTCCTTTGAAGTCTACTTGCTGTAAAAAATGTCTGTGCAAACACTTCCATGCAAAAATTCTAAACCTTCTGGATGCCGAATTCTTATGAGCCTTACAAATATCTTCTTGTTTTTCTTCTGTACTATATCCTTTCCATTGTATTTTCCCAATTGTTTCTAACCACCTCCGACTCCAAGTAACCATGCTGTATTTTATATGCCTTACTAATTATACTTTTAACGGCAGCTTCTGTTCTAGGCATAACTTAAAACTCTACTAGAGAGTTTTTTTTTTTCACTCAGCACTCCCCCATTAGTTCGTTTGCTTATATTCTTTTATCAATTCCTGGGAAGGAAGGCAGTTAAAAGTCCAAATTTCTGCTCAAGCCCACTTTATAACCTCTCCCCACTAAGTTATTTGCCCCAATACCATGTTTTCATGAAATTCTAGTTCCCATGTGTCTATTTACCACATCACTACTTGCTGACATTCCTAATGGTAACATTTCCCTTCTTATTCTTTGAATACGTTCTGATACTATATGAATATAATATTCTTTGCTGTGATACTTACTCTCCTTAAGAACTTGCATCTAACATCCTAGGCTTTCTCAAATCCCCTCCTTTTTACCATCATCCTATTGTACTTTAATTTACAACCCTCTGCTTACATTAGGTATATGAGCCTTAATGGCATAACCCTAAAACACCTTTGTCATACTGAGAACCAGCTTATTCCACTTTACAAAAAAAGTTGAAGGAATGTACTTGGGAGGGAAAGAATGTTGGTGTAATCAATATAAAAGTGTTTAAGGGGACTAAAACATTTCATTGTTTGCATTTTATTATCCACATTTACAATCAAGAGCTTCCAGTTTCTCAGTTTTTGTATTATTTTTTTTATTTCTCCCCAATATCTTTAGCTGCCATTTAAGAAACCTTTTTAAATCCATATGTCTAAATAATTTATCTTATTATGCCCCCATAAGTATGGATACTGCTGAACAAGTTTACGCTTGGGTAAACAGTTTACCACTATAGCCTTTGTTTTATCTTCATTTTATATCTCGAGAAGACTGGAAACCTTCTCAAATGTTCCACAACATTAAAATGTCCTTTTCTGGATTTTTGGAGCACAAAATAATATGATCTTTGTGTGCGTGTGTGTGTGTGGGGGGGGGGGGCACTCCTCGAGTGTGATGTCCTGATGTCCTTTTGGAGGTAATCCCCCTGAAAGGTGTTTTTTTTTGTATCTAATCAATCCCATCTGTAACACTCTTGCACCACTTTTAACACCCAAGAATCTGAAGAAATCTTTTGCCAAAGGAGAATGCTGAGGATCAGTGGTTTGTACAAATAATGGTTGGAGTACAGGGAAGAGAATAAAGAATGCTGGCATAGTCATTCCATACTGTTGGTCTGTCCCTATTTCTGAAAAGGCCTATTTGTTGTTGTTACTACTCTTCCCCATCTCTTTTTGCATTTTGCCAGAAAAAGATGTTTTTTGTTTATTTGGCTTTTTTGTGTAGGGGGTGGGCTATATTATTTGTACGGAGATACATAACCAATCTTTTAAACTCCTTGAAGCAGTTTCCCTCCATCATATTGTTTGAGAACCTAGATAGCAGAACAGCCAAACAAAATCTCCTTATCTAAACAGAATCTAATTTCAGGTTGCACCTCATCAGCAACTTTTGGTTACGTACCCAAGCATATCTTCTTAACACTGAAGCAATAGCAGTGGTCCTTGACACAGTATCTGCACAATCACAATACTCTTCAAAGCATGTTTAGATACCTGAAATAGGGTCAAAACTGTTTGGTTCAAAAGAGAGCTTTCTTCTGTAGGAAGAGTGGAAGCCAATTCTCTCAAACTATCCACATGATAAAGCATACATTTCCACAGATGTGCCAGTAATTCAGAATTCAGCAGGGTTGCCCCCAGTGGAAAAAGAAGAAAAAGTTATGTACTCACCATAACATTCCAACTGTGTTGTCCATTTTCATTCTTCCTCAACTGATGTTTTTGGACCGGATACTCGAATCGGACTTGGATGCTTCTTCCAGATTGTAGGATCCTAGAACTCTCAAGCTCTTCCTCTTTCCCATAATGCTCCACCAAATCAACAAAACTCAGATCTAGTTTGCTGCCCCTAGAAATAGCTGACCCAGATCAAAAATGAAAGGAAGCTGGAACTCAAACAAAAAACAGAGGTTCCTACAATACTCTTCGATCTCTCCAGATGGGATTAAGGGAAGGGGGCAGGAGGGTGTGGAGTTGAGGAAAAATTAAACTGAACAACACAGATGGAATGTCATGGTGAGGACATAACTTTTTAATCTGAAGCTATCATTTTTATTCATTCCTGGGCTGTCTAGCAATCAGCAGAACTGCAGAAACCATGCAGTCAGCTTAAGGCCTAGTGTGTCCAGGTGAGTCATGCCTGTCAGATGAGACAGGAGGTCTGCAGTTGGATCCAGAACCCAGGGTAGCTGTAGAAGATAAAGTCAAAGGAAAGTAAGCCAAATCTGATGAGGCCAGTAAGGGGCAATGAGGATAATTGTGCTCTTCAACTGAGATGCTTTCTGTAGAAATTTGGGAATGAGGAGTAGCAAACGATTTAGTCTAAAGGAGACCAGGGGGGCAACTGTAAAGTACAGCATCTCCCTGTGACTCCCCGGTGGGGGGATCAGGGCAAAGAACCTGTTGCATTTGTTGTTGAGGGGAGAAGCAAATAGGTCGCAGCATGGTTGGCCCCACTGATGGAAAATTCTCTCCACCACATTGATACTGACCACTCATGAGGCATCAAGATGGGCCTGCTTAACTCATCTGCAATCACATTGGATTTCCCTGGAATGTGCGTTGCTATTACAAAGTGAGTGGAGGAGACTGCACACTGCCAAACTCTCAAAGCTTCTTGACAAACAGGATAAGCTCTGGTCCCCCCTTGTTTGACCTACTGACAATGTCCATCTGAATCGCAATTGTCCCATTTGGGAGAGTGTCTTGAAAGGCCTGCAATACTATGAGAACAGCTCTCGTCTCCAGGACACTGATATGCATCTTGGCCTCTTATTCATGTGTCTTAGACTGTCCTTCCCAAAAAATAACCCCCCCCCCCCAAGTTGAGAGGCATCCATGGTCACAGTGGCCTTGGGTTGAGGGAGAAGAAAAGGATGGCCTTCATGAAGCTGACTGGAGTGGATCCACCACAGCAGGTAAGTTTTGCACACAAGTGATTTTGACTGGCATGGACAATGGCTGTTGGAGAATGGACCACTGAGTGGCCAGAATCCATTGAAAGATTCTCACATGAATCCTGGCCAGTGGTACAAGGGTGATTGCTGCTGCCATGGAACCCAGGACTTGAAGTATCTACCTCATTGGAGGGAAAGAATTCTGAACTATATTCTTGACTTGGAATTGTGTGGTGTCTATTCAAGACAGAGGAAGAGAAGCTATTTGAAATACTGTATTCAGATGAGCAAGGATGAATTCCTGAGTCAGTGTGAACTGACATTTGTTGTAATTGATTGACATTCCCTGATGGGAGCACAGCTAGAGTAAGTAGTCCCTTGTTTGACTCAGTTGATGCCTGGCTGAAGTAGCCAGGAGCAGTCATCTAGATAAGGAAACACCCCGAATCTGAGCAGTCTCAAGCGAGCTGCTACGATACCATGCACTTGGTGAACAACCTGCAGGCTGTGGCGAGACCAAAGAGCAGTGCTCTGAACTGACAATGACTGGCTGCAAGATTGAAGTGAAGGTATTTTCTGGCATGCCTATTCATTTTGATGCGATAGTACACATCCTGAAGATCTAGTGAGTACATACAGTTGTTCTTGTGCAGAAAAGGCAGAGTGGACTGAACCGTAACCATCCAAAACATGTATACTGAACAGAGTGGTTTAATTTGCTGAGATCCAAAATTGGTCTAAGGTCCCCTTGTCTTTTCTGGAACCAAGAAGAATCTTGAGTAAGTTCTGGATCCTCTCTAGTCTGGGGGGAGCTCTTGGATGACTCTCTCTAGCAGCTTTTTGATTTCAAGAGAAGCTGCCTCTCTCTAATTGAGTGGAACATCGGGGAGTCTTCTAGGACTAGATGGAAGGGGTTGGTAAAATGGTACAATATAACCTCTGGATATTATCCTCCGCACCCATGAATCTTTTGTGATAGCTAGCCAAGATCTCTGGTGTAGGGATACATGACTTGCGACTACCCCCAAAGATGGAGAGTAGGGCCTCCATTCAGGAGCACTGATAGGGGCTGAGAAAGAATCTCTGGACCCCTGGTTGTGCAGACCACCTCTGCTGCAAAGATGGCATCTTTCATTCATCCCCCCCCCCCTTTGTCCCCTTGGGAAACTATCTCCACATGACTCCTGGAAAGGACCCTAGGACTTTTTAAACCACATCATTCTACTACCTCGCTGGTTTCTACAGAAAGACCTTTGAGGAGTAGAAAAATGTACATCCATAGCAGACAGGGTCTTTCCCTCTTGTTTGCACCTGGAGGGTGTCGTTCATCTTGAGGCCAAAAAGAGGACATCCGTCAAAGGCTGCACTGACGAAAAAGGTTTGCTATCACATGTTCGTTCGTCTTTTAGACAAACGAACTATGTGCGAAAACCACTTGGCAGAACCGGTATGGCGATCAACACAATGCTGAAGCTGATATGAGCGAATGGCCGCTGTTGTCAGCTCCAAATTGTGGTGCAGATCGCACTATAGTGGGGATGGGGAAATGTACCCTTACCCTCACTGTACTTCGATCTTAGAGTCTGTATATATAAGTGGGGGGGAGGCGCAGCCCCCCACATGGGGGTGCAAGGGGGGCTTGCCCCCCTGCAAAAACCTGTTGTAGTCTGTTGAGTAGGTAGGAGCATTTCAGTGTAGTTGACATTTTCGTAATTTGACTGCACTGAAATGCTCGATTCGACATTTACACTGTCCGGTGATCAGATTTCTGAACATTTGGTTTAGACATCTGTACATTCGAACAATGTTATGTCGAACATGTGATAGCAAACAGATGAAAAAAAACTTAAATGGTTCTGCAAAGTCACACAAGCACATCCAGGCATGTCTCCTAATGGATATGCCTGAATCCCCTTGCCCATGAGGTACCTTCTGCAGGGTGTGAAATGCACCTCATGGATGAGTTAGATTTTGAGCTGCAAACTCTAAAGAGATTTCATACGCTCCTTGAGAAAAACTCTGAAGTCTTTTAAAATGTGCCAAATAATTCAGTGACCTAACAGCAAAGTTCGCTGAAGCAATAGACACACTTCCCAAACCTGTCCATTGCCCTAGACTTCCTGTTAGGGGGATGGACAGAGGAACTCTGTTCCACTAGTTCCTTTCTCATGCCTACCACAACAACCATGACACCATCCGGCACACCCTTACTCCCAGTGTAGACAGTCTTTTGGATGTGCAAGGATTTTGTCTGGTCTCTTAGGAATATGCTTGATGGTGTCCAGTTCTTTCCACGCCCAGAGAGAGACCAAATCTACAAACTCATTGCCTGGAGAAGTTACTCAGGAGGCAGATGAGCCAGAACTGAAAGCCTCCAGAAAAACTGATTCCTCTTGGGAGGGGTTATCAGGAGACCAACCACCTCTTTGTTTAAGGAGCTTTAAGATGTCTCCAAAGGAGACATCAGGTGATGATTTGGGGGACCCCCAACCCTTACCAAAATCAGTGCCCTCAGTCACAGATTCCTATGGGGAATCTAACTGCCTACTTTTGCACGCTGTCTTTCAAGGGATGTCATCGGTGGGATGCTTTGGGGAGGTATCAGAAGAGAGGATACCCTGGATGGTTTGGCTACAGGCTAAATCAGACTGGCTGTCCTAGTAGAAGGAATGATAGAGGCTAAGGACAGAAAACAGAATGAGATAAAGGATGTTTAATCCAAAGAGGGCAAGGGTATCTGTTCTCTAGACGTAAAGAAGACTCTCTTCACTACCTTAAAAATGGAGCACCTAGGACAAGCAGAAACTGATGGATCTGACATCAGGCCCTCTTGGATCTTCAGCCTCTGCCACCCCATCAGTACCCCACCTGAGGAAGGAGTCGGACCAGAGCTAACGCCAAGGCTCAGAGGGGAAGAGACGGCTCCAAAAGTTTCAGAGTTGACTCCAACACCCTGGATTCAGTGCTAGCACTTTGGCTCTGAGAATTTTTTGGCTCCAAAGTGTTTGGTGCTGCTCAACTCAGAAAGGCCATCGGAGTCAAAGAAGCCAAAATTTTCCAATGAGAGGAAGATGCCACCAAGGGTTTTGGATCTGACGGCTCTGAAACTGAAGGATGAATCAGAGGAAAAACCAATGATGATGTGGCTTGATGAAGTCTCTCAAGATGTGAGGGGGGATGGAGCCACAAGGGGACCTAGAGTGTCTTCTGGTGAATGCCTGAGGACGGGAGAAGGTAGCCTAGAAAAAATATGCTCTGATGTCAAAGGGGGAGTATGGATCAAAGGAGATCCTTTGGTCTGCAACTTTGGATCAGAGAAGCAGAAAAATGACTTTCAAAATTTTTGCTGGGGGCTCCAAAGAAGGAGCCGAGGTTGAGTTAGAATGGCAAACAGAAGACGTTTTGCATGTCTCTTTGTCCTTGGAAACAGAGTCACTCTTTTTATCACCACATGATGCCACAATACAGAGATAAGATGATCAGCTTTAACAATTGGCTTAAACACTGGTGTCATTCAAAGGGGATCCAGTATCTGTCTGCCTGGGATGACATGCTGGACAAGCCACGCTGCTTCGCAAGGGACGGCTTGCACCTGTCACCCCTGGGATTCCGGATATTGGCAAAGGCTCTTGCCACCCCCATAGTGCCTTTTTTAGGCAAGGCTCAAATTCTAAACCTACCACCCTAGAACACAAAAAAGGAAAAAAACTAAGGGTAATGCTGCTCAATGCCAGAAGTCTAAATCTCAAAATGCACGACTCGAGGCCCTTCTCAGTATGGAGAACATCAATGTCTGTGCTGTGACAGAAACCTGGTTCAAGGCTCCTGAGAGCACCCCAGCGCTATCAGGTTTTACCTCATATCATGCGTTCTGGCACAAAATCCGGACAATACCAAGAAAGGAGGGGTATCCATATTCATCAAGGACACCCACACCTCAAGACTGGTGGCAACGCACGATGCATCGGAGACCATCCAGGTGCAATTAACCATAGGCAAGACTGCTCTGCAAATTGTAGCATGTTACAGGCTACCCTCACAAACTCAGGAAACTCACATGGCCTTCCTGAAAACACTAGAGGGGATAAATGTATCACCAAACACCATCATACTAGGTGACTTCAATTACCCTAATATAGACTGGGAACACTACTCAAGCCCAAACACCCTAGCCCAAAAGTTCCTGGAATTCATAAACTCAAATGCCATGGAACAACTAGTCACCATCCCCACAAGAGGAGATAACATACTTGATCTCATCATCACAAACATGGGAGCACAATGTTCAACACCGAAGTATACCCCTCACTGGTGAGATCAGATCACAAACTAATCTCGCTGGAGGTCCTCATCCCACCCCCACCTGAAATAAAAAAGACCACAGTAAAGAAATTCTCAAAAGCCGACTTCACACTTCTAAAGACTAGTGTGGTCTCCTTTCAGGCCCCGAGCGGAAAACAATACTCAAGCCGCTGAATCACTTACAAACGCCTTCTACCAGCACCTGCAGGACTGCATGGATAAGGCAATCCCAAGCAAAACAAAGACTCTTTGTACCAAAGGCAAGCGTCCAGTCTGGTGGACCCCAGCCATAAACAAACTCTACAACAAAAGGAGGAAGCTACTACAAGATAGAGCAAAATCCTTAAAAGGTAAGACACCCTTGATCACTATAAGTAAAAACTAAGAGCTCTCATAAAATCATCCAAAGCAAATTTCGAGAGAAAAATAGCTAAAGACTCAAAAGACAATCATAAGGCCTTCTTTAGCTATGTTAGAAACCTAGGAGGAAACTCCCAGATATGCTCAGAACTAGTTCAAAATGATGTGAAGATTACTGATCCTACAGACATTGCCAACATACTGGCTGACAGGTTCAGTGCAAACTTCTCCCCAAAAGGAGAGATATCTATACCAAATGAGTGCAGCCCCCAAACATCTCCAGCCCAAGTGAGAACTGCTCTCTCCAAAGCAAAAACACAGCATCCGTGGGACCCGATGGTGTCCCCGGCTGTGTGCTCCACGAACTCAATGAGGAATTAAACCCACAGCTAGGACAGCTGTTTAATCAAAGTCTTACCTCTGGATACGCACTCCAGGAGTGGCGCACTGCAACTGTGGTCCCACTTCACAAAGGCGGTGCCTCCACAGACCCTGGAAATTACCGCCCATTAGCTTGACAAGCCTTATCTGCAAAGCCATGGAGAGGATCATAATGGACCTCATAAATAAAGACATAGGGAACTTGCAGACTTTGGATCCAACCCAGTTTGGCTTTGTCAAAGGCAGATCATGCCTTTTAAACTTGGTTGACTTTTTCAAACAGTCACCAAAGCCATTGATGAGGGAAAGGCAGTCCATACAGCCTACCTCGATCTGGCTAAGGCCTTCGATACAATACCCCACTCGGGTATCATTGAAAAACTCATCAGCTTAAATGTTAACCCATACATCACAAGATGGGTTGCAAACTGGCTGAGTGACAGAACCCACAGGGTCAGAGTTGCTGGCGCCATGTCAGACTCAAAGCCTGTCACAAGTGGTGTCCCACAGGGCTCAGTCCTGGGCCCACTCTTGTTTGGCATCTACTTTTCCAAGTACAAGCAAACACAGGAGGGTTATGGCTGACAAAGTTTGCAGATGACTGCAAACTGGGCCATAGTAGAAAACACATCTGACACAGATATCCTTCAGAAGGGTCTCACAGAAACGGATAACTGGTGCCAGAGCCACGCCTAAAGTTAAATGCCAAAAATGCATAGTCATACCCTTCGGGAAAAACAAGGTTACCCCTAGCTACCAAATAGGTGGCAATCCACTGAGCACAGAAGAAGTTATCAGGGACCTGGGGACCCAGGTTGATAGTAGTCTGTCATTCGACACCCATGTAGCTAAAGTAGTTAGGAAGTCCTTCTACATTGCCCACCTTATCATGAAGGGATTCTCATCTAGATCAAGGGAGGTCATAGTCTCCCTTTACTCATCACTCATCAGACCAATGATTGAGTACAATGCCCCATTCGGAATGTATCTGACCCGACACTTGCAGCAGCTGGAGAGGCCACAAAAGTTCCTCACCAAAAGGATAAAGGGTCTCAAAATCTGTCCTATGCTGCCCGACTGAAAGAACTCCAGCTCTATTCAGTCGCTTACACGCTTGCTCAGAGGTGACCTTTGCCTAACATACAAGGCCATGTCAAACCCAGATTTGATGAATATGCTTCACCTCAAAAATCTAGATCCATCAGAGCCACAAGGGTGGGAGACTTAAACCTCGACACGGCTATTAATAGGACGTGCTGGAGGGATAGATTCATCACCCAAAGACTCCCTATGCTGTGGAACAAAATCCCGGTACATGTGAGGCAGAGCACTTCGCTGGCCTTGTTCAAGAGAAATCTTGACCAATGGATGGGAGATCGCAGATATACCCCAGGAATTACCTCAGTGTCACTGCTCGACAGAGGCACAGCAAAATAATGGGTATAGTTCCCCATACTAAAGGGGTGGCGTAAGCCACAAAACAATGGGCTAGGCTTATAAATGCCCTCGGGCAGATAGCCTAGTATGAACCTATGAACCTATTTCCTAAGAGCCCCAGCAACCAAAGGAATGGATTTGGAAGGAAAAAAGGCTCATGAGAATAAGTTTGTATTCCTGTCAACCAACGGCCAGAGAATTACATCCTGCACAAATATCACTGTATAAGTCCAGGTGAGACAACCCTAAACAGGAGACACATTCCCTGTGGGCATCAGAGTTTGGGATCTTGTGCCCAAAGGAAATGCACTTTTTAAATCTTGAAGTTTTATCTGACAAACAGTAGCAAGATACCAAAAAAAGCAAAGATAAATGTATGTCTATATATTTATATACATATACATATATCTATAGTATAAAAGTTTTTTTTTTCTTTTTTTTTTGGGGGGGGGGTGAGAAAGTGAAAGGGGAAAAGGAAAAGACTAGCAACAATGGTATGAGAGAGTACTCAAACAGTTCAAGAAAAGGGCCATTTTTGAAGAAAAAGCGTACAAGAGAGGTATTATAAGAAAAGGAACAAATGGTAGAATATATTTAAGGTAATAAGGAAAAACTACACTCATTTAACTACAAATAACGAAAAAGAATAAAGGTCAAGTGCTTGAGAGAGTTCATAAGCCATGTCTGTTCGCAATGTCTGTAAATAAGATCTGGAGGTATGCTGGTTTGGTGGGGCATAATGGGCAAGTGGAGGAGCTCAAGAGTTCTAGGATTTTACAATCTGGAAGAAGCAGCTGAGTCAGATCAGAGTATCGGATCTGAACCCATCAGTTGAGGAATGAATGAAAATGACATCATCAGATCCTTCTCTTACCTATACAGTCTAACATTTTACCTTCTCTGTCACCAAGTGAAGGGATAGTGATAAGGACCAACTTGTTATCAGCATGAGATACGGAAGAAATGGCAGCTGGGTTATATCTAAGATGACACAAAATAAATTTATTAGCGTGAAGTGCCTTACAAAGTATAACTACTTTTTTTTTTTTTTTTTGAGAGACCGATGGCTGTGTGTCAGGATAACTACAGGCAGCATCTGACACATCCTCCAGGACTTGCAATATAGGAGGGATGACAGAGGAATGGGATATATCTGCAACATATCACAGCATTTCTTCAGCTCAGAGGAAATATCTGTTTTTTTTCCCATAAAAATACATTATTCATTCTGGCAATGGTCCGATTAAAAGAAAATTCCTCCACAGGAGAATATGAAATAAATTTTCCTCACAATGAGGGAGTTGGTAGCAAAGGCCCTATCGCTGTCAAAGTCAGAATCATCAGACCCTGTTTCCTGAAGAATAACTATAAAGGGGATGCCCACCCGTAATGATTTCCGTGTACCAGGGTGTATTGCCTGCCTAATTTAAGGTAGGGAACTCAGGTTTTTTTTTTTTTTAAACAGTAATTATTTCTTCAGAAGAATAGTGCTGAGTTTTTTTTTTTGTTTTGTTTTTTCTTATGATTTCCAGTAGAAGAGGACCAACTCAAAAGAGGGCACTCTGCCCAGTCCAATGGTTTCTTGCCCTGGTTACCTCAACAGGGATCTCCCGGAGTGTCTCCCAGACCTAGAAAACAAGGTTTTCCCACGCCCATATTGGACAATGGAATAGCTGAACAGGACATGGCTGACCCCTGGTTCATGCTGGCTGAAAGAACTCCAACAGAAAAAAACAGAGAAATGAGCGAGTAGTCTGTGGAACAGCTAATGCCCACTGCAGGTTCATTCACTGTTGACTGCAGCATATAAGTCCACAATAACAGCAAGGACTCCTGGGTAACTGTTTTTTTTTTTCTTTCTAGGTTCTGCAGTAGAAGAAAAGTACAGTTGTGTACCTACCATAAATGTAGATGTTTGAGTGTATTCACTGTTGCAGTCATCACAATTGGGTTATCCTGCTGGCAGCCT
Source organism: Protopterus annectens (assembly GCF_019279795.1). NCBI lineage: Eukaryota > Metazoa > Chordata > Ceratodontiformes > Protopteridae > Protopterus > Protopterus annectens. The sequence continues at coordinate 1,169,322,018 of NC_056735.1, forward strand.
ACCCGCAGTCGGCCTAAATTCCAAAGTCCTGGACCGGCGTTAGTTGCTGTCGCCTCCTCCCTGAAATCAGTGCGGCAGGGGTATAAAAGATGCAGCCGACGCCATTTTCTTCAGTCTTTCTTGCCACGCGGTGCCCGAAGCAAAAGCAGATCGCAAATGCCGGTCGGCCAACTCCTGAGATTTTCAAGTTTGAATTTCAAATCCGAAGTCTTCATTAAAGCTAAGTACCCCATTGGGGAATCTTTTCTTCCTCCAGACCGATGTCAGAAAAAGTTAATAATTGTATTTCTTGTGGGAAGCAAATACCTCATAAGGATTTTCATTCTTACTGTATTCCTTGCCTAGGCCCTGATCACGACGTTGCTAGTTGTCGGTTTTGTGCTAGATTTAACCAACGCACTATTAAACGTCAGTACGATTTTGCATTTCATTATTTTGGCAGAAGATTTAATTATATAATGCCATCGGAACAGCCGACTACCGGAATTTATAAAAAGCGCAAAGAAAAGGACAGGCATCCTAGATCCAAAACTGACGACGAGGCTTCAGCTAGGCCAGTCGCCGGTTCTCAGTGAGGCGCTTTCGCAGCCCCTGACGCCCACTACCCTCAGAGCCACAGGCTGCTTCTGACTCCCACGTGGAGCCTCAGTAGAAGAAAAAGCCAGACCATTGTGAGTACCCATGCTGTAGGCAGGAAAGAGGGCACCAAAAGCAGTAAGTATAGCTGAAGCGGGTCGGTCTGAAGGTAACTTGTCACTAAGTGTTCACAAGCCACAGTTACACTCAACACTTTCCTCAGTCCATTTATCTTAACATATATAAGCAGAAGACAATTTCCCTGTCTGTAATTTACATTCACAACCACAATGACAGAAATCAATATTACAGGCTGTCATGAAGTGAGCATAAGCATTACACTGACACATTCCTGCCCATTCCTCTATAAACTTTTCTGACCCATAAAATTCAAACTTTATAAAAGCAGTACATACTTTCCTACAAAATTAGCCCCAAATACATTAACACTTCTATCTAAAAACAGTGGTCCCTGACATAAGACGTCCAATATTGTGAAAAAAATACCTGGTTTCTTAAATAGGAAATACTGCTTTTAGTAAAAAAATAAAATATATACCACTTTTCTTAAAAGGACAATAATTTGTGTGGCGGGGGTTCCTCACCAGGGACTTATCTGTCAGAAATGAAGCTTTTAGCTGACTGCAAAGCCCAAGAGATGTTCTTGAAACTACAAGAAAGTACTGTCAATGTTTACTCTGACTGCATACTTCCTTGTTTGGGATAAGCCAATCACCAGTCAGAGTGAAGGGAGGGAGCTACAGTTTTTATTTTTTTTTTTTTAGCTTTACAAAAGGAGGACTGGAAGATGCAAGTCACTCCTTGAATCAGCTTTTCCTTATCAAATCTCTTAATAGCCAATTACAGCATTATTGGTCTGTGAGGATCTTAAAAAGCTTAGCTTTACATTCACATGATAGATTTTAGCCTTTATAGTTTGTGCATGAATAGCCTACAGGTCAGCAAAAAGTACAGTTGTGTACACTTACCATAAATGTAGATGTTTGAGTGTCTTCACTGTTGCAGTCCTCACATTTGGGTTATCTGCCTGCAGGTAGCCCTCAGACAGCCTGAATACCAGTGTCTTCGGATTTCTGCATCGGATGCTGTCTCTTCTTCCATGACGTCAGATTGTCAGGGGTATAAAACATGCAGCCGACGCCATTACATCAGTTTTTCTTGCCCCAGATGTCCAGTGCCCCCACAACAGGAAGCAATTATATGGTATGGTAATACCCCCATCAAAAAGCAAATACACCAGAAAAAATAAATATACCAAACAAGAATGAAAGGTAGAGCCAAGAGAAGTCAGGGGGCTGGAAGGAGGGTAACCAGGACTGCAACAGTGAATACACTCGCGCATCTACATTTATGGTAAGTGTACACAACTGTACTATGTTCTTCGTGTTTCACTGTTGCAGTCATCACATTTGGATTGATTCCCAAAGCTAAGGAAGGGAGGAGGAAGTTAAAGAGCATTAGGGCCAGCTATTAAGCCCTGCAAGACTGCAGTGGCAAATCCAGCTCTGGATTTAGAAAAGATAGGCATGTGGTAATGCTTGGTGAAGGTATGTACAGAGCTCCAGGTAGCAGCCTTTAGGATATGTCCCTGGCAGGGACTCCTCTGAGAAAAGCTGCAGAGGTAGATGCAGCCCCGGTGGAATGTGATCTTATCCCCTGTCGGGTAGGTTTCCCATGGTGCTTGTAGCAGAAATGAATGCAATGGGCTATCCATTTGGAAATGGTTTGCTTTGAAATGGCCTTCCCCTCTGCCCCTGCGCAAAGCCAACTCTAGCAGCTGTTCAGATTTTCTGAGAGGTTTAGTCCTGTCCAAATAAAATCAAAGTTGTCTGTGCACATCCACATAGTGCAGTATTTGTTCCCCTTGGTTTGTGGAATAGGGAAAAAAGTAGGCAAATGAATGGACTGATTTAGGGCCACACTAGACACCACCTTGGGCACAGAGGAAGGATTAATCCTGAGGGAAACCCTGTCTGCATGGAAGACAATGAAGGGTTCCACTGCCATGAGGGCCTGTAATTCAGACATTCTTCTTGCTGAAGTGATGGCTAGAAGGAAGGCTGATTTCCAAGAAAGGAATTTCAACTCTGCTGTTGCATCTGGCTCAAAGGGGGGAAGAGTGAGCTTTTCCAATACAAAGTTAAGGTCCCAGGCTGGAGTGGGTACTCTCCTGGGGGGGGGGGGGTCTTAAATTTTTGGCCCCTCTAAGGAATTGTTTTAGCAAGGGTTGAGAGAAGAGGGGTGGGCTAAGTATTATAATTTGCTGAAATGGCAGAGGCATGAATTTTAATTGATGAGAAGGATAGGCCCTTGTGGAGCATTTCTGTTACGTACTGTAAAATATGAGGTAAGCTGGGCACCGTTGTGCCCATCCCCTGAGCCTGGCTCCAGGAACAGTATCTTTTCCACTTTTCAGCATAGGATTTTCTAGTACTAGGCCTCCTTGCATCCAGAATGACATCCAGCACCTGCTTACTGAGGGATGCTAGAGGAGAGCTCCAGGAATTAGCCAGGCTGCAAGGTTCAGGTTTTGAAGCTGAGGGTGCAGAATGTGTCCCGCCTGCTGGGACAGCAGGGAAAGGGTCTGAGGCAGGTGCCATGGTTGCAGCACTATCATACTGCACAAGAGGGGGTACCAGTGCTGGCGTGGCCAGTCTGGTGCAATCAGTATTGTCCTTGGCTTCTCCTGTTTGATCTTTAGTAGAACCTTCGAGAGGAGAGGCAGAAGGGGAAAGGCATAAACTGACAGGCTTTCCCAGGTAAAGGACAGGGCATCCACTTTCCAAGCTTGACGGTGGGGAGATCTTGTGCAGAATTTGTTCAACTGGTAGTTCTGAGGGGAGGCAAACAGGTCTACCTCTGCAGTCCCCCGTTTGTTCCTCAAGAGGCTGAATGTTTTGGGTTCTAGTTTCCATTTGTGTGGGTCCATGATATTTCTGCTTAAGTTGTCTGCCAGTGAATTTAGTTTGCTTGGCAGGAACTGAGCTTGTAGGTGTACTTGGCAGATCAAGGCTGTGTTCCACAGAGCCATGGCTAGTCTGCAGAGAGGGTATGAGTGGGTTCCCCCCCTGCTTATGTACCACATAACTGTGGTGTTGTCTGTCTTTACCAATAGTTGTCCTGGAAGAATACAGTCTTTGAAGGCTGTCAGAGCATTTTGATTGATATGCAGGTGCATCTGTCTCGGGTTCCATTTGCCCTGAATGCACTGCCCTGCCATGTGAGCCCCCCATTCATAGTCTGATGCGTCTGTTGTTAGGGTTTGGGTGGTAGGGGGTAAAGTGAAAGGGAGTTGCTTGTAGTGGTAGCAGGCCTCTGTCCACAAAAGGAACTCTGTCTTCATACAAGGAATGATAGAAATCATTGTTTCCAGGTCCTGAGAATGTTGACACCATAGGCTTTTTAGATACCATTGGAGTTTCCTCATATGCAGTCTTGCATATGGAATTAGTAGAATGCAAGAGGCCATGAACCCCAGGGCTTGCAGTATTTTCCTTGCAGATAGCTGGTGTTTTGTGGCCAATAGTTTGAAGTAGGTTGTCAAATAAACTTGTTTCTCTGGAGTGAGGAATGCCATCTGGGAAGTTGTGTTCAAGCTTGCTCCCAGGAATGCAATCTGTTGGCAGGGTACTAGGTGAGATTTCTTTTCGTTGATGGTGTACCCCAGTGAGGTTAGACATTTCTTTACGAATGCCAGGTGTTGTAATAGCAAGTCCTGGCTTTCTGCCTGAATCAGATAATCGTCCAAGTATGAGTAAATTTGAATATTTCTCTGCCTGCAAAATGCAATAGCTGGAGCTAGACACTTTGGCTTATCTACTGCGCCCAGGATATTCACAAAGGGAAGTGCAGAGAACTGATAGTGCATGGAGCCTGCCCTGAAGCATAGGTATTTTCTGCAAGATTCCCTTATTGGGATGTGCAGGTAAGCTTCCTTTAAGTCTAAGGTTGCCAGCCAGGCATCTTTGGCTAGCATAGGAAGAAGCTGTTGAGTTAGCATTTTGAATTTTGGAACTACCAGAAAGACGTTGATAATAGAGAGGTCCAGGATAGGACGCCAAGAGTTGTCTTTTCTGGGTACCAGAAAAAGTCTTGAATAAAAACCTTGTCCCCCTTTGTTCTGCTGGGAGAGGTTGAATAGCCCTGATGCTGAGAAGAGAGAGAACCTGCTGTTGGGCCTCCGCTCATTGATTTGGGGGTAGGTTTGGCCAACCATTTGAGGTTGGTAGTGTGTGGAAGTGGAATCTGTATCCTTGGGAAACTATGTTCTAAACCCATTTGTCCTGGGTAATGAGTTCCCAAGTTTTTTGCATGCAGGGCAAGCTTTCCTCCAAAGGTAGCAGGTAGTTGAGCAGGGCTTGGAAGGGTTAAGGTTAAGTCACTGTGCCATTTTTACGCAGAGGGGTGGCTTACTACTCCCTGCTTTGGAAGCGGGAGCCCCCCACTGCTTAGGTCTGTGCGTAGCCTGAGACTGTAGCCTAGGTGATCTGCTGTTCCTGGGTTTGGACTGAGAAGGCCTGGAAGGGACTGGAAAGGACCAGTTCTTTGAAGGCCAATGCCTACTGAATCTGGGAGGTTGTACTGGTAGGACATCTTTAACAGTTTGCATAGATTTAGCTTTTTCCTTCATCCTTCTGAGGACGACTTCTGCTTTGTTGCCAAAAAGGCAGTCTTGGTTTAAGGGAGCATCCAGTAATTTAACATGATCTGGCAAGCTTTGTTCCTTAAGCTAAACATTCTAAGTACAGACCCAGTGACAGCAGCCCTGCAAGATGCTTCTAAAGCGTCAAAACCACATTGCAAATTATGTTTACCAACTTGTTCTACAGAATGCATTAAATCTTGCAATTCTATGCATTCAGCACAGTCAGGAATCAACATAATTTTCTGCTTAAGTAGTCCCATAATATGCTGCTGATACTTTAACATATGAAACTGGCAATTTAAAGCCCTAATGGCCAAAGTAGCAGAAGTGTATAGCTACTTACCCCATCTGTCTAAGGCTCTTGAATTTCTATCAGAAGGGGTAGGATTTTTGGCAGCAGTAGCCTTAATGCCTTTTGGTCCTGGGGAAATGGTCTCTGGATCCACAGAAGGATTCTTGAAGAGGAACTTGTGAGAGTCAGATACTCTGTAGTACCGGTCAGGTTTTCTGGGAGCTGGAGGTAAAGTGTCTGGGGTAAGGCTAGATTCCAAGAAAGCATCACCTACAATGTCCAGAACAGGAGGGATAGCTAAAGGCCTGTGTTGAGGCAGGAGTAAGAATTCCCTAAGTCTCTTTTTGGACTCGGAGTAATCCTGGCTTTCCCAGCGGAAATGCTCCCTAAGAGTATGCAAGACTTCACCGAAAGAAAAATCTTCTGGAGGGGAAGCAGAGGGAATGGAATCCTCTGCATCAGAATCCTCATAAGTAGATACGGGCAAATCCTGGTAATCAGAAGGAGCAGAAATATCAGATTCCTGATCAGAAGAATCAGAAAGAAATTCAGTTCTAGGTCTCTTAGAAGGGGAAGGCTGGCTTCCCCTAATTAAGATAATAAGGTCTTCAGCCATTCTAAGCATTTGTTTTTGAGGCATATGGGCCTGAGACCGCGGTTTGGTCGGTTTTCTAGGCGTAGTGCGAGTTTTTGGCCTGAGGGATTTGGAAGTTCTGTATCGAAACAATGGCGTCGGTTTAAAATGAATGTCAGTAGGCCTGAATACACCCTCAGAAGCCTGTGCCTGCACAACGGCTCCAGACCCATCCAAGGTAGAGACATCCGCAGATTCCATAGTCGAAGAAACATCTCGTGGCATACTGGACTCCGAATGGGTCACAGTAGAGGCCTGCGAATCTGAAGTAGTGGGTATCAGGGGCTGCGAAAGCTTAAAGGAAGCATCATCGGCAGTTTTGGACTTATGCGGTCTGTCTCTGTCTTTATCCTTACATTTTTTCGGAAGATTGGTAGTCAGATGGCTTAACAAAGCCATTTTGGAGTACTAAGACAGAGTACAAAAGTAATTGGCGAGGGACGTCGTGGTCTGAGCCTAAACAGGGGATGCAGTAAGAATAAAAATCTCTATGAGGTATTTGCTTTCCACAGGCAAGACAATTGTTAACTTTTACTGACATCAGTTGGAGCAAGAAAAAGGATCCCCAATGGGGTACTTATCTTTTTTGAAGACTTTGGGTCTGAAACTCGAAAACAAAAATTTCAGGAGATGAGATGGCTGACCGGCACTTGTGAACTGCTTGAGCTTCGGGCACCCCACGGCAAGAAAGACTGATGTAACTGTGTCGGCTGCTTGTTTTATACCCCTGACGTCATGGAAGAAGAAAAGTACAGTTTTGTACCTACCATAAATGTAGATGTTCGAAGATCCACATTGCTGCAGTCCTAACACTTGGGTAGTCCGCTGTCCCAGTCGGCCCGAATACCAAAGTATAAGGCTGACGTCGGTCAAGGCGCATTTGTCTGACATCAGGACGTCAGGGTACAAATGCGCATGACCGACGTCATATCCTCAGTCTTTTCTTGCCCCAGATGTCAGAAGACCCTAAAAAGATAAGGCCAAAACCAAAAACACCAAACACTCCTGTACCTAATATATATACAATATATACAAATTTACAAAATAGAACCCCACCCACACAACCACCCCTAAACACAGAGGGAAGGAGGGAGGGTAATTGGACTGCAGCAATGTGGATCTTGAACATCTACATTTATGGTAGGTACAAAACTGTACTATGTTCTTCATACCACATTGCTGCAGTCCTAACACTTGGGTAGAATCCCAAAGCAGAGGTAAGGGAGGATGGCTAAACTATAATGAAGCAGGAGCTGCCAAAATGCCCTGCAACACAGCAGTGGCAAAACCAGCCCTGGATTTAGAATAGAGAGGAAGGTGGTAATGCTTGGAGAAAGTATGCACTGAACTCCAAGTAGCTGCCTCCAAAATATCCTTAGTTGCCACCCGACTTAGAAATGCTGTTGAAGTGGCAGTAGCCCTAGTGGAATGAGGCCTAATCCCAGCTGGAATCTCCTTGCCATGATGGGAATAACAGAATGCAATGCAAAACCCAATCCACTTAGATATAGTTTGTTTTGACACAGGCTTGCCCTGAGAACTCAAAGCAAAAGAAACAAACAACTGCTGAGACTGCCTAAAATCCCTAGTCCTGCTTAAATAATAACGCAACTGCCTGTGTACATCTAAAGTGTGCAAAATCTTTTCCCCTATTTTGGGGATCTGCATAAAAAGTAGGCAAATGAATAGTTTGGTTTAAAGCCACACTAGAAACCACCTTAGGCATAAAGGAAGGATTAGTACGTAATGATACCCTATCCTTATGGAAAATCAAAAGGCTCAACCGCCATAAGGGCCTGCAATTCAGAAACCCTTCTTGCAGAAGTAATGGCCAACAAAAAGCAGTCTTCCATGACAAGTATTTCAATTCAGCAGTAGCCGCAGGCTCAAAAGGTTGTAGAGTAAGTTTCTCCAACACAAAATTGAGATCCCAAGCAGGAGTAGGAGCTCTCGTGGGGTCTTATATTCTTTGCCCTCTAAGAAATTGCTTGAACAAAGGATGAGAAAACAATGGTGGGTCACAATCATAGTGAGCTGAAATTGCTGCAGCATGAATCTTAATGGAAGAGAAAGACAAACCTTTGTCCAATAACTCAGTAAGATATTGAAGAGCCACACTCAAATTAGGCTCAGAAACATCCAAATCCTTTGCTGCACTCCAAAATAAAAATCTCTTCCATTTTTCTGCATACACTTTACGTGTACTAGGTCTTCTGGCTTCCATAATCACATTCAAAACTTGTTGAGGAAGTTGAGACCTGCTGTGGTTCAAAACAGAATATGCCAGGCTGTTAGATGAAGAGAGTGAAGCTTGACATTGAGTAGATGATCGTCCCTCTGAGACAAAAGGTGTGGAATTAAAGGTAAAGGCCATGGAGGCTTCCTTACCAGATTCCTCAGTAATGGGTACCAGTGCTGCCGAGGCCAATCTGGAGCTATCAAAATCATCCTTGGCTTGTCTTGTCTGACCTTTAGGAGTACCTTTGGGAGGAGAGGCAGAGGTGGAAAGGCATACACATGAAGATTTTCCCAACTGAATGAAAGAGCATCCACTTTCCAAGCTGTGTGATGAAACCTTTTCGTGCAAAACTTTGGCAGCTGGTGGTTTAGTGGAGAAGCGAACAGATCTATGTCTGGAGTTCCCCATGACACTGTCAATTTTCGAAATACATGAAGATCCAGTTTCCACTCGTGGGGATCCATGATTTGCCTGCTTAACACATCTGCTAAGGAGTTCTGTGCTCCTGGCAGAAACCGTGCCTGAAGATTTAGCTGCAAGCTGAGCGCAGTCTCCCACAAAATCATTGCTTGCCTGCATAGAGGATAAGAATGTGTTCCCCTTGCTTGTTGATGTACCACATGACAGTTGTGTTGTCTGTTAGAATCAACACCTGCCCTGGAAGAAGTAACTCCTTGAAAGCCATTAATGCAAACTGGACTGCTAACATCTCCTTCATGTTGATATGTAGATGCTGTAGTCTGGCAGGCCACTTGTCTTGTATCCACTTTCCATTCAGATGAGCTCCCCAAGCTATGTCTGAGGCATCTGTCGTTAGAATCTGACTCGCCTCTGGCCGGGTCACAGAGAGTCCCTTGTTTAGGTGACATTCCTGAGCCCACCACAAAAATTCCTTTTGAATGCAAGGTATTATTGGAATGACAGTGTCCAAATCCTGGCAGTGCTGTGTCCATACATTTTTAGATACCATTGCAGCTTTCTCATATGCAGTTTGGCATTGGGAAGCACCAGAATACAAGATGCCATGAACCCTAAGGCTTGAAGGACTGTCCTTGCAGTCAGCCCGGACTGAAGAGATAGTTGATGAAAGTAAAGGGAAAGATTCTTTTGTTTGTCCGGGGTTAAAAGGCCATCTGGGCTGCTGTATTCAGTCTCACACCCAGAAAGCACATGTCTTGAGAGGGTACTAGACTGGACTTTATTTCGTTCACAGAATACCCCAGGCATCTTAGCACTGCTATCACATATTCCAGATGCTGAAGAAGCTCGTCCTTTTCTTGAGCCAGAATCAGACAGTCGTCCAAGTAAGGATAGATTTGTATTCCTTTTAGCCTGAAGAAAGCTATGACTGGAGCCAGAACTTTTGTGAATACTCTGGGCGCAGTAGATAAGCCAAAGGGCAATGCAGAGAACTGATAATGGGAATTCCCAGCTCGAAACGCAGATACTTCCTGCAACTGAGTCTGATAGGCACATGAAGGTAAGCCTCCTTGAGATCTAAAGTTACCATCCAGTGATCTTTGCCCAGCAGAGGTAAAAGCTGTTGTAACGTTAACATTTGAACTTGGGAATGTCCAGATAAGTGTTGAGGATAGACAAATCCAAAATTGGTCTCCACGTGTTCCCCTTTTTGGTACTAGGAACAGGCGAGAATAAAATCCTAGGCCCCTTTCTGGCACAGGAACCGGCTGAATGGCCCCTATCTGGAGTAACAGAGAAATTTGCTTGTGAGCCTCTTTTCTTTGTATAGGAGGAATGTCTGGCATGCCTTTGAAAGGAGGCAAGGTATGGAAATAAAACCTGTAACCGTGGTGAACGATATCCAATACCCATCTGTCTTGGGTAATAACACTCCAATTTTCTTTGAAAAGTGCCAGCCTTCCTCCCAAAGGTGCTGCCAGACGAGAAGGCTCTGGCAGCTGAAAAGGCAGGTCATTGGGTCTGCTTACGAAAGGACTGACCCTGCCCTCACCAGAAGACTGGGCAGGTGAACTCCCTGTTCTAGGCCTAAAGAACCTTGAGCTCTGCCCCTACCACGTCTAGATCTACCCCTAGACTGAGAATCCTAAGAAGGATATGTCCACCCCTTAGTAGGCCAATTTCTACTAAACTTGGAGGCTGAACCTGCAAAAAATCTTTAACAGTCTGCATAGACTTAGCCTTGTCCTCCATTTTCTTTAACACTGCTTCCACAGGCGAACCAAATAACACATCAGATTGTAAAGGAGCATCTAAAATCCTTGTCTTTACATGCTCAGCTAAATTCTGATCCCTCAGCCAGGCGTGCCTGCGAAGAACAGAACCAGTGGCTGCCACCCTCGAAGAGGCCTGTACAGCATCAAAACCACATTGCAAGGAATGCTTACCCACCTGTTCAGAAACATGAACTAAATCCTGCAACTCTTTACACTCAATACCTTCCGCCAGAGCATCTACCTTAGACTTCAATTGTGTAAGGAGATAATTTTGGTATTTCAACATGTGAAACTGGCAATTCAAAGCCCTCATGGCTAAAGTGGAAGAAGTATACACCTTCTTTCCCCATCTATCCAAAGCCCTAGCCTCTTTATCAGAAGGAACAGGATTTTTAACAACAGAAGCCTTAACACCTTTAGGGCCCTGAGAAACAGTTTCTGGGTCTGCCCTAGGACTCTTAAATAGATACTTATGAGCTTCAGGCACCCTATAATACCTGTCCGGTTTAACTGGGGCAGGAGGCAAAGAATCAGGGTTCAGGGAAGCCTCTGCAAAAACATCTTCTACCACATCCAGAACAGGAGGTATAGCCAAAGGCCTATGCTGGGGTAGAAACAAAATTCCCTAAGCCTTTTCCTGGAATCAGAGAAATCTTGACCTTCCCATTTAAAATGCTCCCTCATGGAATGAAGAGTCTCTGAAAAGAAAAATCCTCAGGAGGAGAAGCCAAGGAGTAGAATCATCTACATCAGAATCAGAATAAGGAGGATACTCCTGCAAGTCTTCAGCCGAAGACTCAGAAGCCTCGAACACTGCTCAAAATTCTCCAGCTCAGGTTCCACCCTAGGCCTCTTATCAGGGGGGGCATAGAACCTCTAATCATAGTAATCAAATCTTCTGCCATTTTAAGCATATGTTTCTTAGGCAGAGACCCTGAAGAACTAGGGGAGACCCCCACTGAAGTTAACCCTGGCCTGCCTCTAGAAGAAGCCTTGGAAACAGAAGGGAGGGCCTAACCACCTTAGGAAGGGAGGGGAGAACAGCTACCTGAGAAGCCCCTTCAGCCTGGCCTACCTCCTGAGAGGACACATCTTGTAACAGTAAAGTCTCTCCCTGAGAATCCAAAGGAACTTCTGGTAGAACCACCGGCTCCACCGAGCCCTCTAAAGAACCGGCGTCCGGGACAGACGGTTCTTCCAACCTAGGCTTTGCTGCTTTGTCCTTGCGCTTTTAGGCGAAGCGTCGGAGCATCCGGCGGCATGTTGTAATTACAACGCTTCCCAAAACTAACCTGGCACAATCTAATCTTCTCTTAATAGTGCGTTTGTTAAATCTAGCACAAGAGCGACAGCCAACAACGTCGTGCTCAGGCCCTAAGCAAGGTATACACAAGGTATGGTAATCCCTATGAGGTATCTGTTTCCCACAAGAAATACAGTTATTCACTTTTTCTGACATCCGGTTAAATACTGAGGCAAGAAAAAACCAAAATATTCCCAACGGGTACTTAGCCAACTTTGATTCGGTCTGAAACTCCGACTTCAGAAAATTTCAGAACGCCAACCTGCACTCGCAATACTGCTTCTGCATCGGACCATGCAGCAAAAAAGACTGAGGATATGACGTTGGTCATGCGCATTTGTACCCTGACGTCCTGATGTCAGACAAATGCGCCTTGACCGACGTCAGCCTTATACTTTGGTATTCGGGCCGACTGGAACAGCGGACTACCCAAGTGTTAGGACTGCAGCAATGTGGGATGAAGAACATCAGCATCCGAAGCAGAAATCCGAAGACTGAAGTATTCAGGCCGTCTGAGGGCTACCTGCAGGCAGATAACCCAAATGTGACGACTGCAACAGTGAAACACGAAGAACATCAAAGATGTATTGGGACATATGCTTTCGGCCACTATCAGTGAGAGACACGGGTGCTAAACAAGAGGTGTGGCTTCCCATCCATTCATCCAAATTACATTTGAATAGAGTATGAAAGTACCTTGCTTTTAATTCAGCCCACAGATGTCCATTAATAGCAGTGCTGATATTCAGCACCAAGTGTATGTCCCACCTCACGGCAGCCATTCACAGAGGTCCAACTACAGCAGTGCCACAATTCAGCACCGAGCCTGTGTGCTACATTATGGCAGATAACCCCACAGATCCATTCACACAAATAATATACAGCACTAAAAAGCCTCTGCATCACAACATGGAAGGTGAGCCATAAAGTAATATTCATCCTCTGCACACAGGCAATCTAGGCCACATTCAACCCATGGCCAGAGTAACACAATTTATGCATTTAAGCCCACCAGAATGAGAACTTCCAAATTCACAGCCATTAAAAAGACAAACCTATTAATTACATTATTCAAACGTTCATAGAAGATTACTAGACTAAGGGCTGAAGATTCTTTACAAGTCTAGCAAATATAAAACTGATTTTACCCAGTATATGGCCCTATGCCTTGAGTATTTTACAGATTGCCCTTATCATTAAGGGACATAAATGCCATCCCAAGTGTGAATTTATGATTCCCTATCCATCTATCTAGACTGGTCTTGAAGAGTGCCAGGGAAATACTCTGCTTAACATGAACAGGAAGCTTATTCCAAAGAGGAGGCAATCTCTGGGACACACATCTGCTTCTCCAGCATATTTTGTTTGATTTGCTGATAGTTTAGATCCTTAGAATGGGTGACCCTCATATTGCCTGCCTTGCAGATCTGTAGCAGCTCCATCAAGGCTGGATTTGAGAGTGCCTTGTATGTCAGGTATAGGTCAACCTTTAATATATTGCTGATGTACCTGCATATGCGTATAGGACTTGCATTCCCATGCTTTCGCAGTACACCAGTTCTGCATGAAGGAAGAAATGGAGAAAGGAATATCTCCATTTTTTTTTTACCTAAAAAAAAAAAAAAAAAAAGAAACCGGGAGGCTTTTAACATACAAGAGAGATGAGACAGAGAAAATAAAAGGATAATCAGGTACATGCCTGATTATCCTTTTATTTTTCTCTGTGCTAACTCTTGTTCATTTGGGTCTCCATTTTTGTGAGCTTATTTAAAAAAATGAAATAAAATGTAAATTTTTATTGCATATATTAATGGAAAAAAGTCTGGGCAACCGGACCTTTTTCCATTGGTATATGCTCAGATTTACAATGGGCATGCTGGTTGGGCTGACATCAGCATGCGAGTGTTGGAATACTAATGGTCATGCATTGTATAATAATGCATTTCTTCACATTTAGTTTCAGGTCATGGTTCTGACACCAATCTTTTGCCTGTTTTAGACCCTCCTGAAGGATACCTACATCATTGGGGGATTCAGTGATTGCCTCTAACTTGCAGTTGTCTGCAAACCATCATCCAGTGGCCTTCTACATTGACCTTGACATCCGAGAAGTATATTCTGAACTGGAGCACTCCCATCACTGAGCCCTGTGGCACACCACTAGTAACTGGCCTCTTGCTGGAAGTTGAATCACCCACTTTAAGAATGTGTCTTCTCCTTGAACCAAATGGTTATCCATCTAGTGACACAGGGATTTATGCCCAGTTTTGTGAGTTTACTTATACCAAAGTGGGAAATTGTGTCATTATCATGATTATAAGTTATTAAAATTCAAATGCAAAACTTCCAGCCCCCATGTTCACTTAAATACCTCAACTGCAGACTGGCCAAACAGATCTTTCTTGACCAGGTGAAAATTTTTAAATCTCAGTAGTAAAATCTTCTGGTAAATTTAAGACCATCACCATGCAAATCACATCACTAACTTAGATGCAGCAGCACTGGAAAAAGTATTACCAGCATAATAAGAACACTAAAGAATGTTTGATTACATGATAAGCTAAAATAGAGTCACTCAAAGAATTACTTCCTTTCAAAAGTGGGAAGGTTAACAGTTAACTTTTTCAAGTTCTCAAACACAGAAGCAATCAGGAAATCTCTGTAGGGCTTGCTCTGGTATTAGAAAACAGATACTGAGATTAGGCACGGTACCACACACACAATCGTTCTTTTTAGAAGCAAGAGATTGACCGTCAGGTAAACTACAAGCTGTGAGGAAAACATCCTCTAGAGCAGACAAACAGTTGCAAGCTGTGAAATATCCACCTCTAACAAATCACAATACTTTTGCTGGAAACAGAAATGTAATTTTGTTCCCACAGAAATACCGCTTTCATTTCAGATAGAGTCTTTGGAAAAAGGTCTTCTGAAATGAAATCTGAAGTGACACTTTCATTAGAATCAGGATCATCAGCTTGAAAGAAAAACGTGCTCAATCTAATCCCTGCCCTTCAAAATGAAAATCAGTGTCAGAAAAAAGAGAATTCTTTTCTTCTGTCAACAGTTTATGAAACTAAAGGCAGAATATCAATTCCCTGGGCAAATCCAGGCAAGTCCTAAAACTCGGTTCACATCATGGCATAAAGTAGGATGGGGATATCACTGTGTGAAGCTTCTAAAACTTTCCTGGACGGCAAGGAGGCAATTTATTCTTTTCTGCTTGGCTAGGCTTGTAAGAGGGAGGGAGGTTTACAAAGCCTCTGCAAACATGATGTGGCCTACTTCCAACACAGAAGGTCATCACTTCCTGAGTATGCTGCCCAAAGAATTCTAAAAATGACATCAAAGAGCTTATCTATGAACTCTTCCTTACAAAAGGACAATCTCAGCCATGTCATCTTCTGCAGCACTTAATTGGAGAACTCTAACCAAATGTCTGAATGTTTAGTTGGGATAAATGACATTTTAAGGTTCCAGTGGACAAAGCCCTCAGGTGGTACCTCCTGAGCCTCTGACTGTGGAACATCCACACACATCTTCAGTTATTTCTTAATTAGAAGTGGCAGGACCTGGGAAAAGAAAGATGATTATTTCAGGGTTCTAAACCCCAACATGGCAGAACAGAAGAACAGAAGTTGTTCTTATTACAATGGTTCAAAGTTTTGGCCTCCTGTTTACTTGACAAAGTACTTTGGTCTGTGACACCAATGCTAGACTAAACATGTTCAAGAGAGCGTTTCTCCCAGAGACTCGAATAAATATTTTTCAGGTATGAAAAGAAATGAGAGGATAGTAGACATTGCTTATTGTAAAAGCCTGAGGGCCCCTGTAAAGGGGGGGGGGGGTTCACAGGGGAAACAAGTGGTGGAAGACCCAAGCTTTGCTTTAGAAACAATGGCACCAAAGTGCTCTGACACCTCACAGGTGACCTAATGAGAAAGAATCTCACCTCCCCCTCTCCAACTACACATAACAATAAGCTCACACTCAGTATAATGCAAAGGAAAGCATGTCCCTAATGTAGGTCAGGATTTTGGAGATAAGGAACTAGAACACACTAGAAAAATGAATGAGATTGGCCAGGTACATGCATCAAACTGCATACTCTCTAATGGTCCAATCTCACAGGTGTAACTCAAGCAACCTCCAGAACTCAAAACATCTGCGTGAAGTCTAGCTCTTGCGACTTAATCCCGGATATGTAAAGATCTGATGGGCCCTAAATCAGCTAGGTCCAGTCAGTACACCTAAACCTGGGAGGACCACCATAGGAAATAATGTTTGGTTTAAGTATCAAAAAAATCCATGGCCAGGATGACTCAAGGGACTGCTTTCCAGAAGCACGCTGATCAAACAGTTCTAGCTGATCACAAGGCTGGGTGCCAAGAGAAACCCATGATATAGTCCCAGGGGCTAGAGACAAGTTAGTGTCCCCTCTACTTCCCTAATCCTCCACTATGGACAGGAATGAGTTCAGGTTCCCATTTTTGACACCGATGGACAAGATGAGCACCTGCAAGAAGCAGGAGTTGATTTAAAACTGAACTTTCTGAGTGCCTGTCCTTCTCAAAATGCTCTATTTATACATGGGGTTATGTGAAGTCCCTTTCCTCCTGCCCCACTTGAGATCTTGACTGCCATCTTTCGGAGTTCAAAGTGGGGCAACAGTTTTTCTTTATGATCCTTTGAGTTGCAGAATTAAATATAATATCCAGTACTTATGGTAGTTTTCAATCCTGTGCTGCTCCCTGAGACAGTAAAGGCAATGCCAGTGCAGGTCTTGGTCTGTAACATGACAAACACGCAGACACTCAATGTGATGACATTTAGGCATGTGATAGCAGGACTTCATTAATGGCAGGAATAACTGATATAAATTTTTAAGTGGCTAAAAAGAAATGCCATGCTCCATTGGTACAGGCAAGTGGATGTCACCAAATAAAGAACTGTTATATTTTAGTATAAAGTGACTAGTGCAGAAGATGATCCCAACCAAGGATCCATCAAAACAGGATCCTCAATGTCAAATCTTCTGGTATAGGTAAGCTTTTTACCTCCCAGTGTTTAAACCTGCCAAGGTAAAATGAAACACCCAAACAAAATAAACCACTGTAGTGAAACACTTTTGGCAGTCTGCCTATCACAGGTGCACACAATGACATCTGTTTGGAAGTCATCACACAGTATCTTCATAAATGATGACTAACTCCTTCTCTGTCAATTTTTTAACTGATTGCCAGCACAGTGATGCAGGAGGTTACGTTGTTGCCTCACAGAAACAGGTTCTCAGGTTTGATTCTCAGCTGGGGTGCCTTCTGTGTGGAGTCTGCATGTCATCCCTGCTTTCACATGGGTTTCCTCCCATATTCCAAAGGATACATCTGGAGCATTTTCTCCAGGCCTCTGCTGAAAACAGGCTCTGTCCCAGTCAGACTTTCCCGGTCAATAAATGTTAATATATAAAAATAAATTACAAAGACTTCTTGATTGGAGATTTTCTAGGTCAAAACAGGCCAATTACTTTTATCCTGAAAATGTAATCAGATAACCATGTTTCAAAACAATAAGATGAACTATGAAATATGATGGTATGTACTAATTCTGGTTCTAGATGAGGTGCACATTACAAGTACACTGGATTAAATGGGAAACCAGTGCTAGCTTCTACAAAAGATGCTTACTGCTAAAAAAGTTTGGCCAGATCAAACTTGCTTTGGCTAAGTAGAAGCCATTTTTATCAATTACTTTTTATTAGAATGAGTATCTGTAATGCAAAAAGAGTATACATAAGCCACTTTTCCAAATAATCAAAGAGTTAATACTTGTACAATCCTTAAAAGGGTACTTACATAAAACACCACCACAACTAATAAATAGAAGTTATGTTCTTACCATAACGTTCCATGTTAGTTGTCTTCTTCTCGCCGCCTTCTTGCTGGATGGGTTCGGAGCTGACCTCGGCTCCGACTCGGCCACTCTAAAAGCTCGAGAGTTGGTTCCACCGGCTCGAGGCTCCCCTTATATCCCACAATGCTAGGCGAGAGTTACCTCAGATCTCGTTTGTAAGCTAACCCCAGCTTATAATAGTAACAGTATAACTGTAAACAGAGTCCACCTCTAACAACAGGAAGAAAGAAGGGTGACCTACATCCTGAACCAGGAAATATGCATAATAGCATATGTCTAAGAAAGAGGTGGTAGAAAGAGAGGTCACAATCACAACTCCTCTAGGTCTGTCCAGGCCAGGGGGAAGGAGGGTGGGACGCGAGAAGAAGACAACTAACATGGAACGTTATGGTAAGAACATAACTTCTATATGTTAAGTTGTCTATCTCGCCTTCATTCTTGCTGGATGGGACCGTCCTAGCACCTTGTCCCGGGTGGCCTAACGGAACAGACTCCTGAGAACAGTGGAACCAAAGTTAGCTCTATGCCTAGAAGCTAAATCCAACTTATAATGAGAAATGAAAGTGTGAGGAGTAGCCCAAGTAGCCGCTGCACAAATGGTGTCAATAGGCAGTCTGTCTTGGAAGGCTAAAGAAGTAGCCAAAGCTCTGGTGGAATGGGCCTTAGGTTTATCAGGCAGCTTTTGATGTCTAATTTCATATACAAGGGAAATCAAAGATGTTAGCCATCTGGATAATGATACCTTTGAAACTGAAAGTCCCTTTCTGCTTTCCGTGATAGGAGACAAACAGCTGATCAGATTTTCTGAACGGTTTTGTTCTATCCAAGTAGTACCTCAATTGACGGTGAACATCCAGGCAGTGTAATTTTTGTTCAGACCTATTGGAGTATTCTGGAAAAAAGACAGGTAGATCAATGCTTTGATTTAGATTTGACGTCGAGACCACCTTAGGCAAAAAGGACGGGTTAGTTCGTAAGGATACTCTGTCCTTATGAAACAAAAGATAAGGAGGACGACAGCTGAGTGCTTGAAGCTCTGAAACTCTTCTAGCTGATGTAATAGCTACTAGAAAAAGAGTCTGCCATGATAATAATTTTAAAGAACAGGAGACTGCAGGTTCGAAAGGGGGGAGAATCAAAGAAGCAAGAACTAAATTTAGGTCCCAAGGAGAAGGAGGATTTCTTATAGGAGGTCTGAGAAGAAAAACTCCTTTCAAAAAGGCTTTGCAAAGCTTGTAGGACATTAAGGCAGATTCAGAAATACCCACATGAAAGTTAGAAATAGCTGCCAATTGAACTTTAAGTGTAGAGGGAGATGAACCTGCATGGAAGAGTTCAGCTAGAAAATCAAGGACTAATTGGATGGAAGCAGTGGGAAGGGAGGAAATGCATACAGAAGTCCCCGGGGCCAAACTTGGACTAGAGCGTCTCTGCTGGGTTGGCCTGGTAAAGGGAATAGAGTGAAATATTCTCTGCACTTGCTGTTTTGGGGAGTAGCAAAAAGATCGCAGCAAGGCTGACCCCACTTGAGAAAAATTTCTCTCACTACAGAGTCTTTCAGAGACCACTCGTGAGGCATGAGTATAGCTCTGCTCAACTTGTCCGCAATTTGATTGGACTTTCCGGGGATGTGCGTTGCTATCAGAAACCGCTGAGAAGAAATCGCCCATTGCCACAGTCTGAGTGCTTCTCGACACAGGGGATATGACCTGGTTCCGCCTTGTTTGTTGATGTACCACACTACAGACATATTGTCTGTTTGGATTGCAATCGTTCCCAAGGGAAGAGAGTCTTGAAGGGCTTGCAACGCTAAAAGCACTGCTCTCATCTCCAGAACATTTATGTGCAAGTGGCATTCGTTTGGTTGCCATGTGCCCTGGACCGTCCTGCCCTGATAATGCCCCCCCCCACCCGATCAGGGAGGCATCCGTTGTCAGAGTAGCAACCGGAGGAGGTGGAACAAAGGGCCTTCCCAACAAGAGCTGAGGGGAAGACATCCACCACATGAGATGATTTTTGCACGCTTGCGTGATCATAATGGTGTGAGACATTGGAAGTTGCTGGTATGACCATTGAGTAAAGAGCATCCATTGAAGGATCCGCATGTGGAATCTGGCTAATGGAAGCAGAGGTATGGCTGCTGCCATAATTCCCAACACTTTCAGAACTAACCTGGCTTTGATTCTGTTGTTGTTGAAAAGGAGTGATACCAGTTTGTGAATGTCTGTTATTCTCTGATGTGTTAGTCTCGCAGACATGTTTACTGTATCTAGATTTGCCTATGTAGGTAATAGTACGACAAGGCGACAAAACAGACTTTTCGCAATTTATTGAAATACCCAGCTTTTGACAAACGCGAAAAGTGTAATCCCTGGCCATCAGAAGGAGATGCTTGGTGGGAGCTGTGAGGAGCCAGTCGTCCAAATATGGAAACACCTGGAATCCTTGTCGTCTCAGGTGAGAAGCTACCACTGCCATGCATTTGGTAAACACCGGGGCAGTGGTGAGACCAAAGGGCAGGGCCCTGAACTGAAAATG
Organism: Protopterus annectens; assembly: GCF_019279795.1. NCBI lineage: Eukaryota > Metazoa > Chordata > Ceratodontiformes > Protopteridae > Protopterus > Protopterus annectens. The sequence continues at coordinate 1,169,342,368 of NC_056735.1, forward strand.
ACTGGTTCCGAGCCTGAAGCGGAGGAATCTTCTGGAGCGTCTGTTCATTTTTATGTGATAGTACGCATCCTGAAGGTCTATAGAGCACATCCAGTTTCCTTTGCCCAAAAGGGGAAGGATGGATTGCAGCGTGACCATCCGAAATCTTGTTTTCTTGACTGATCTGTTCAAGACACTGAGATCCAAAATTGGTCTCCAGTCCCCTGTTTTCTTTGGAACTAAAAGAACCTTGAGTAGATTCCGGATCCTTGCTGGTCTGCTGGAACTGGCTGAATTGCTCTTTTGCAAGCAGTTTTGAAATCGCCAAAACCGCTAGATCCCTTTGAGCGGGTGGAACATCTGGAAGGGATTTTTTTGACTGATTTGGAATGCGAAGAAAGGGGATAGAATAGCCTTTGGAAATGATGGACTGTACCCATTTGTCTTGAGTCAGGGATAGCCAGGCTTCTGGGTACAGTGACAATCTTCCCCCGACGGCCTGCGAAGATGGGCGGGCGGGCAACACCTCAGGGATGCTGAAAGGGCTTGTCAGGGAAGGCTTCCCGATTGCCCTGGTTCTGCGGACCCCTGCCCCTAGGGCGGCGTCTACCATTGTTATTCCCGCCTCTGCCTCTGGCGGGAAACGACTCTGTGCGTCAGGCGAAGTCCCTTGAGATTGTTTACGAACCACATCTTTCCACCTTTCTGGCCTTTGGGGTAAGGCCTAGAAGGAGTAGAAAATGGACTCCGACGGCAGAAAGGGTCTTGCCATCAGTTTCGCACCTAGTCAAGGTTTCTTTCACTTGAGGACCAAAGAGGATGATCCATCAAACGGGAGTTAGTGAAAGACGCCTTGAAGGGGTCCAAAATTGCATAGCCGCATCCAGGCATGCCTACGTAAGGCCACACCTGTCCCTGCGGCTCTGCTCGCTCCATCAGCCGCGTAAGAAAGAAGGCATGGAGGAGTTGGTTATGGAGTTAAGGGTAGCCAGCTGCGTGTTCATCTTATCTTGGAAACCCGCAGCTGTAGGGTCCTTTAACATTTCACTCGCTTCCTTGATCAAGTCCCTTTGAAGACGAGTAAAATGGCACAGGTAGTTCAGCTTAACGCATGGTAAATGTCGCTGACGAGAACATCCGCTTCCGCACCTGTCCATGGACCTAGATTCCTTGTTAGGTGGATGGACAGGTACTGAAGGATCAGCTAGCTCCTTCTTAGTGGCAGCAGCTACCACCATAGCATCCACAGAAACTCCTTTTGTTAAGAACTGTTTGTCTGCTGGTGCGTTATGAACTTGGAGGGTCTCCTGGGAGTGGGGTCCACTGAATCAGGAGCCGTCCATGCCTTCTTAGCAACCACCTGCATGAGGGGTCAAAGGGGACACCCAGGAGGTGGAAGGACGAGAGCCAAACGCCTCAAGATACACAGATTCGTCCTCCGAAGGGTTGAGGGCTGGCCAATTTCCCTCTGTTTCAGGATCTCCAGAATGTCTGCAAATGAGACATCTTCAGAAGGGGAACGGGGAACCCTCAGAATCATCCAAATCTGTGTCTGACGTGATGGACTCAGGTGAGTCAATGTGTTTCCTCTTACACTTCCTCTTCCGAGGGGGCTCTTCTGCCAAATCAGGAGAGGCCTTGGAAGAGGATGAAATCCCCACAGGGGTTCCTGAGGAGCTGGCTCTCTGCGGTCCGGGATGAGGGAGTGAGTCGACTTAACCTGAGGCACTGTAGAGGGAGGGGCGGACGGAGCCGACTGTGGAGTTGAGCCAGGCTCTAACACACTCCGCATGACCTCGAATGCACCCCTGTCAGGCAGAGCCAGAGGTCCCCGCTCCGAGAAGCTAAGAACCCCCCTCGGCACCGACAGTGATGGCTCCGAGGCCGATGTCGGAGCCGAACTCACCAGCGCCGAAGCACCGAGAGGGAGAGGGGGGTCGGACAAGGGTCCGATGCCACTCACCCCCTCGGAGCCGACGAGGGAAGTCCGGCGCCGAGATTCTTCCAAGGAAGAAATCGGAGCCGACGACGGAGCCGAAGACAATTGTATCGGCTCTGACGCTATCACAGTCTCGGTTCCGACACGACCCGGCTCCGAGCTCAAGAGAGTCGAAGGAGGAATATGTTGATGGACCGGGGCAGGCATCGACTGATGAGTCGGGCTCTGAAGCATCTGGGCCAGTGCCTCGGACTTAAGAAGTCGACTCACTACCCTCTGAAGGTCATGATCCGACAGCCTCGATGACCTAGAGGAGTGAGATCTTTGGCTCCGTTCAGACAGCAGGGGAGATCCTGGAGCCGAATGAATGGAGCCAAGAGATGGTGACCTGGACCTCTTCCTAGTTGTCGGCTCAAGGTCTGGTCGGAGCCGACACGGAACTCTAATACCTCGGCTCCGGCCGGAGCCGAGGAGCCACAGAAACTGTGGACTGAGACTTATCGGCTCCAGCCGGAGCCGATGAAGGCAGAGGTTGAGAAACCTTAGGTCTCGGCTCAGTTGTCGGAGCCGAAGACCTAGATGCCTTAGAGGGCTTCCCTGTAGAAACAGAAAGGGAATCCTCTGGCTTGAGTAAGCCTCTTAATATCAATTTATCTTTTCTTTCCTGCAGGACCCTGGGGCTGAAGCCATGGCACACAGCACAGGAGTCCTGCAGGTGCAAAGGTCCCAGACAGTAGACACAAGAAGTGTGAGCGTCTGTCAGAGACATTTTCTGACAGCACGCATCACACTTCTTGAATCCGGAGACCTTTGCTTCCTTAGACATTTTTTTAACAGGTGTAAACAAACACACACACAAACACACTAATTACACCCTGTCAAGTTTAAATTATAATAAAAACCACTAACTAGGATTTTAAAATAATACACACACTCCACTAGGGAAGAGAAAAGGCCTGTAGGCCCAAGGGAAGAACCTAAAGTTCTTGAGGGAAAAAAACGGGAATTTTTTAGAAGGGGATAAAAATTTCTCTAAACTAAGGGAAATAAGTAAAAATATTAAAATTAAAGGGGTTTTGATAGACTAAATTACACAAGAAAAGTCACTTACCAAGAACCGGTAGAAAACCAACCTCGATAGCTGTAGCGGCAAACGAGATCTGAGGTAACTCTCGCCTAGCATTGTGGGATATAAGGGGAGCCTCGAGCCGGTGGAACCAACTCTCGAGCTTTTAGAGTGGCCGAGTCGGAGCCGAGGTCGGCTCCGAACCCATCCAGCAAGAATGAAGGCGAGATAGACAACTTAACATCTGAAGTTGCCAGAAGAGGGGAAAAAAGAATAACAAAATGGTTGATAAGATCGATGTTGTCAACTAAGAGGGAAACAATCAATATACAAGAAGACTGATGCTTAGTAAAACTTTTAAATTATCAGAAAGCAATTTCATGGAGCTACTACAAGTACTGTGCAAAATAATTTGTCACCCTCCAGGATACAGTTAAATATTTAAATATGTGGCCTGAAAATGTAGGCACTAACATTTTGTGTAAAAGGTCTACTGGGCTGTAATATAAAACTTCACAAGAGCTGACAAAACAGCAATTGACATCTGCTTTCTACTTATCAAAGTTGTCTACAGAGACAGATGCCAAAATAAAACTTGTCTAATTAAGCTCAGTGCTTTAAAGTCTCTGGTCAACATAGTGTCAAATAATTTGAGAAGAGCAAGTTTCCAAAAGATCATGAAGAACATGACATACATGGTTTATCTTTATAATGCAGATCCTGATATGGGCAACTCTACTTGCGCGAAGGCCGAAATGCGATAGTCACCAAAGTCGAATTACGAATGTGCGAACGGCAAAACCTTGCCTCTTTTTGACCCATGGTAGCATGGGTGTAGAGGTGTTGTGCAGCCGGTAATGTCGAACGGCAAATGTTTTTCGACATTTAAAAAATTTTGCGGTTTCGGTTCGCGCAAAACGCGTCGAAGTGGCCGTTCGACACAGTGCAATCGCCTATTTAAAGGTAAACCGACATACATTTGAGTTTGACTTCATATCCCTCAGAAAAATGCATGCTAATACAAATCCTGCCATTCCAACAATTTTCTAAGTTTATAAGAGGAATATTTGACATCTGTCCCTAATACTGAGCCTTTGTTGCCCCATTATTTTTTGCTCTGTCCAGATTTCTTGCCTTAAGAGGTTGAAAGGTATGATCCTAATGCAAGACCGTGTAAGGCTTTTCACGGCTAAAATTGGATTGGTACACTCCCAACAAGTATAATGAAAAATGGCTGAAAATAATACATTTAGAAAAATTTTATACGACTTTGAAAAGGACTTGGGAGAAAGAGGAGACATTACAATTTCAGTTTGAAGTCTTGCTAGCATCAAAAGTATAATCAGAAAAAGAAATATTCAAAGTAAAACAAAATAATGCTTGGGCAAGTTATAAAAATTCACAGATTGCTAGGGTACAGAAAAGTTCACTAACAGAGAAGTTAGCTACCATAAAAGACTTAAGTAAAAGTTGGTTAAAGCAATTACTCTCACTCAAATCAATCGTAAGCAAGGAGGGGCATCTTTTTAAATACCTTTATTGAATTAACATGTGTGACATGAGCAAAATTATGTTTACATAAAAGAAAACAAACCATATTATAACATGATCACAGATAACATTATACCATCAAACACCTCTCAACTGTCCAGATTTTTGCCTCTTATTTTTGGTCTGCTCCTCTCAAAATTTTTGGTTTCCTGACAAATCACTGATGATTGATGTCACAAAATAACAGCATACTACATATCCTACAGAAATGCATGTTAGTAAAAAAAAATGAGTACATCAACTTCCTTAGTTTATAAGAGCGCTATATAAAAATTGTCCCTATTTTTAGGTTTTTGTCACCCTATTATTTTTGGCTTTGTCCATAATTCTTGTTCTTACAGGTTGAGAGGCATGATCAAACATTCTTCTTGTCAATATAATCAAGCCAACATTACATAAGTTGGTCAATTCTTGCCTACCTAAAACTTCATTCTTCCTCTACAACATTTTTCTGCATGTATTGTTCCCACAATATCCACTTTTTCTATGTAATTTGCTCCAACCTTTTCCTAAAGATCCCAAGTTATTTTATCTCTGTTACAAGATTCACTACTTCACATATGGTTGGTTTGGACTAATTTCCATTTTCTAGCAATTGTTTTCATGGCAGCTATCAGAATTAAACTGAAGTACTTTACTATGTCTAGGCAGTTCAGATCATGCATCCCAGCTCAAAAAAATCAATTCTTTAGTTGCACCCAAATGCTCGCTCAGTATTTCTGACACAGTACTCTCTAGGGAATGTTTAAAGTCTGCCAACTTATTACACTCCCAAAACATATTAATTGATTGACATTTGATTACCAGGAAAGTCTGACTGGGTAGAAGCCCATTTTCAGTGGTGGCCTAGGGAGAAAAGCTCCAAATTATTAGAAAACATTTTAAGAACATTTTACAATCATTAGAAATAGAACAAAAACATCTGCAGTTGAAATAACTAACAAATTAGACATAATATAAAAATATTGCTTAAGAAATGATGCAAGTTATATAACAATCATTTAATATTTACAGAAATTATAGACAGTTTGTGGAGAAATTAAAGGGGAGCTATTCTAATACAAACAAGAATTGCAATATGAAGTGAGGAAAAAGCAGGCTTATGGTATATTTAGAGAGAAAGTCAAGGAAGAGAATTTGATAGAAAGTAAGGAAGTAAATGAAGAAGGGAGAGTAAGGAGATTCAAGGAAAGAAAAGGTACTTCTTCACATTTAGGAATATAGTTTATCCTGGTTTTCAGCAAGAACAGAGCCAGATTTTAGCTAGGAAGTCTTTCACAATGGTTTTGAAAGATGTGGGGGAGGGAGGGTCATGACCTAATGGATACAGGTATGGAGCTCCAGGCCTTAGCAACCCTGTACGAGTACAGACAATGCCCGGCAGATTTGCTAAGTTTGTAGGCATACAGGAGTTTTTGGTCTCTGGATCACAATGACCGACTAGAAAACAGTTGTGTAGAATGCTTTTTAGTGATGAACAGGCAGATGAATGGATAATTTTACAGGTAGATATGTTAGTTGATGAGGCAGTTCTAACCAATTTAGGCTCTTTAGTGCTATACAGTGGTGGTTTCTAAAAGGGATATTTGCTGCAAATTTAGCAACTTTGTTATAGCATTGTTCAAGTTTTAATTTTTGTGAATAGAGTTTAGTAAGGGTGGGAGTGCCATAAAGAAGATTGGGGAGGAGATAAGTAGCGGCAAGTGTAATTTTAGTTGCGTCAGTGAAAAAGTTTTTGGCACTGCAAAGCATCCCTAGTTTTTTATGAGTTTTTCTTCTGCAATTTTGTATATGCAGGTTGAATGTAAGATTACCATCCACTATCACCCCTAATAATTTGCTTTGAGAAGTACCTTCAATTGCTGTGTTATCAAGAGAGAGGACTTTACATTTTGCTTTTTCATGAGAGAGGGATTTGGGGGATATAAAGTAATAGTTTGGTCTTTTTGGGCTGTGCATGAGTTGTGAGTTATGAAGCCATGCTTCAGTGGCTGTTAAAGCTTCCCGAATATTTGTTTGGAGGTATACCATGTTGTCATTTGTGCAAATGAAGAGTGGAATAATCTGTGTATTGTATTAGGGTGGTCTGTTGTGTGGATATACAAAAAGAGTGTAGGTGAAAATGTTAAAGAGGAGGGGACCAAGGAGAGAGCCTTGTGGTACACCGGTGGTGACTGGAAGGTAAGGAGAGAACATGGAGTGCCATTTTAATGACTGATGCCTACTGGACAGGTAGCTTTCGAAACACAGAAGAGTGGGGCTAAGACAGACCTAGTGAAGATATATGAAGTAGACATTTGCTGTGGCAAACTATGTCAAAGACTTTAGACAAGTCTAGAAATAAGGAAAATACTAGTTTGCCATTATCTCTAGCTTTACTGACACTATCTATATAGATTAGAAGGGCACTGCTAGTTCTATGGAAAGGACGGAAGACATGCTGTGTAGGGGATAGGACTTCTTCCTGCAAGAGATACTGTAGCAATTGTTTTTGAACACATTTTCAAGTATTTTGGTGAGGGGAGATAAGATTGCTATAGGTCTAAAGTTATTAATGTCTGTTGAATTTTCTCCTTTGTGTAGAGGGATAATGTGTGACTTTTTCCAGAGAGGGAATGTGAGATTCCTGGACTGACCTTATAAAGATTGAGACAGGATAGGCAATGCTACTGGCTGCTATCTTTAAGTACTGTCTTGGAAGGTCATCAGCTTGAAGAAGAGCATGGTTTAAGTTTAAGAGAAGTTTTATATATGATGTGAGCACAGATTTGGAGGTGAAAGTGGATATGGTGATATGTGACTGTTGGGCAGGCTTGGGATTAGATGCTGAGGATTCCTTGTTAGAGGTGCTGTATTAACTATATCTTCCTAGTTACCTCTTTCTTCCCCATCACAACTCCAACAGTTGCCATCTACCTGATGAAACATTCTTTGGAGCTTGTTTGGGGCATAAAAACTATGAAAGCATTTCCAAGTAAAAATGCTAAATATTCTAGACTTTGTTTCATACTTGGGAACCATACATATGTCCTCCCATTGTTTCTTTGTGAATTGCTTAGCCAATCTCTCTTTTCTGGCAAAGACATGCATTTTAAAACAATGGGGCTCCTATAGTAGACTTAAGTTTTAAAATTACATTTGTGAAAAGGGAATAAATCTGGACTTCAAAAAAGGTAGGGAGAGTAGGTTATTTGAGGTGAGAGAAAATATTAGCCTATATTTTTTCAACCATGAAACCAACACTGGTCACCCTCAGTGAAATGAAGGATCTTAAAAACATTTAAGACTTAGACCATTGGAAAGTACCAACAGAAGATTAGCAAATTTAAACCTCCTTATGACTTGGGGCACAACAGTTATAATACAAGATTCAAGTGGATTTAGGAAACCAGACAAACTTTGGAATATAATACAGGTATGAGGAAAAATGTCTCAGGAAGCCATTATTTTTTTTATAATAGAAACTTTGGATCTTAGAAGTAAGTTTAAAGCTTTTTACCCATCCAAATCATGAGAATATTGGTCCACAGTGTCAAACGATTAGCCTGATTATATACTCCGAGTAAGATGCAGGCAGATCTGAGCACTGAGGAAGAGCTGGCATATGGTGAACACTGGTTTAAGTTCCTGTTTTATTACTCTCCAGGAAATTTACAACTTCTGGATCTCTCATTTTATCCTTTCGGGATACATTTGCACTGCTGTCCTTGTTCACTTGTCTCATTTTGCTGCTGACGGGATGAAGATTCACTGAGAGACAGCAAGACTGCCTCTGAAAAGTCATTACTGGTAAAAAATATCTTTTGATATTTACAATAAGAACATACTTACCCAAGGAAAACGTAAATATTTTTTCCACAGTTACCCTTGAATGCAAAGCTCCTGAGTCTTGCTTACTCAAAATGGGAATTTCAATCAGAAGAAAATTGCCCTGATCTTGTTATATTTGGCAGTTTATTCACATTATTTTAATTAATTTATTTATTTATTCATTCATTCCAGTTTTATGACCGGGGAGGTCCACTGGGCTCGGGGAGCCCGTTTTCAGTGATGGCCCAGGGAGAAAAGCTCCAACAATACATAGTTACATGAATAATTACTAAGAAACTTTGCATAACTGACAAATAAACAGGTAGCATTCATAAAGAAACAAACAATTACAATTCTGTTTAGGTGTAAAAAACAGGCAAATGGCCTTGAAGCTAGATTTTACAGTATAGTTATATATACACAATTCAAATGAGCAAGATTAGCTAGGTGAGAGGTTAACCAGGAGTAAAAGTGGAGGAGACCTTGAGAGGTATAGGGTGAAGAGTACAGTTGCATTTCCTGTTTGAGTAAAGGTGAGAATGAAGAAGAGTTTTAAAGTTTTTGAGGTTATCGCAGGTCCTAAGAGTGGAGGGAAGAACATTCCATTTTTTTGCTAAGGTGAAGGAAAGCAGAAGTTGACCAGCTGGGCGCTTGGGTTTGTGGATTGTGATTAGGTTTTGATGGGTAGATCTAAGAGCTCTATGGGGAGTATATGGTTGTACGATATTGGATAGTGCAGGGCACTTGGTAGGTTGGAATAGTAGTCTATAGGCAGTCGTGATTTGGAGAAAGTCAAGTTGATTATGGAGTTCAAGCCAGTTTAATGAGTGAAGGGAGGAACAGTGATGAGAGGAAGATTTGGCTTTGGTAGCAAATCTGGAGATTTTATTGCAACATATTTCTAGTTTGGAGGATAAATTAGTAAGCAGAGGGGCGCCATACAGTAGAAAGGGAAGGAGATCAGAAGTGGCGAGAGTTAGTCTGGTAGCAGGAGAGAGGAAGTGGTTGTTTCTATAAAGTAGGCAGAGTTTTATGTGGGTTTTCTTTATGTTTAGCTGGACGTGAGTATTAAATTTTAGGTGTTCATCAATAGTTACACCAAGAAGTTTGGCGGAGGGAACGACCTCTAAAATGGAGTTGTTATGGCTGATAATTTGAAATGAGTTTTTATCAATAGGGGAGGACTTAGAAGGAGAAAATAGGACTTTAGTTTTGTTAGCATTTAATGAGAGGTGATTTTGGAGCATCCAGTTTTCGGTAGTAGAGAAGACTGTTTGTGCCAGTAGTTGGAGATCTGTTAAGTTGCAGGTGCCACAAATCAAAGTAGAATCGTCAGCATATTGAACAATTTTAGTATTGGGTATGACCTTGTAAAAGTCATTAATAAAGATGTAGAATAGAATTGGGCCAAGCATGGATCCTTGGGGTACTCCACTGGGGGTAGGATGGAAGGTGGAGGTGCCCTGGCCCCATTTGACAGCCTGGGACCTGTCGGAAAGATAGCTGGAAAACCAGGAGAGAGTTTTGTGGGAGAGATTGAGATTAGACAGATGATTTAGAAGGTGGGTGTGGGAGATGGTATCAAAAGCTTTAGATAAGTCCAACAGCACTGAGGATACTAAATTGACAGTATGTAAGAAGGAAAGAAGGGCGGTGTTGGTACTATGTCCTGGGCGGAAGCCGTGTTCTGTAGGAGAGAGTAGCTGGTGTTTGGTAAGGAATGGCAAGAGCTGAAGGTGGATGCATTTTTCAAGGAGTTTAGAGAGAGGGGAAAGGATGGCTATGGGGCGAAAATTAGATACGTTACAGTTTTTGCCGCCCTTGTGAAGTGGAAGAATATATGCAGAGCACCATAGTTTGGGTACATAGGATTCAAGTAGGGATCTATTGATCAGGATGCTAATAGGGAGACCAATACCATCGGAGGCTATTTTTAAGGAGGAGGAGGGAATGTTGTTGGAGGCATTGGAATAAGGCCTTAGTTTAGAGAGTAGTTTCTTTATTTGGTAGGTGGAGATGGGTTTGAGTTCGAAAGTAGGGGGGGAAGAGGATGGAGAGGATGTTTGGTTGGGGTGGGATTGAGGGTTGTTGTTGGTAAAGGTCTTGGTTAGCTCAGCAAAGGTCTTGGTTAGCTCAGCAATAGAAATGGTGAAGAAGGTGTTGAATAGTGCGGCAATTTCAAGGTCAGATTTGCTGGTGCCGGGGCAGGGATTGTTTTAGTACCTGGCCTAAGGAGAGAGTTGATAGAGTTCCAAAACTTTTTTGGGTTTTTTGCATGATTTTTTGCATTTTGATGTAACAGTACTTTTTATCTTTGATAACTTGTTTTTTGACAAGGTTTCTTAGTTGTTTGTGTTTAAGTAAGAGATCTGGTTGTTTAGTTTGGAGGTATGTTTTCCAGGTTTTATCTCTTTGTAGCATAATCGTTTTGGTATCTTTGGTAAGCCACGGGGTGGTCTTAGTTTTTACTCTTTTTGTTCTTACTGGAGCTAGGGAGTTAAGGATTTTTAAGAAAGTTGAATTGAAAAAGTCAACGGCTGAGTCTAATGGAAGAGTTTTCAAGGGGTTCCAATTGGTATTCCTGAAAGAATCAGAGAAAGTAGTAGGGTTAAAGTTAGAGAGGTTCAGAGTGTGGATAAACTGGTGGGAGTGTGGGGGGTGAGGGAAGCTCGATGGGTAAAGGCAGGGAGGGGATCTCCTAATGGGTCTGGTATAACACCAGATTGTATCACTTTATTGGGATGAGATACTAGGATCCAGTCTAGTATAGAGCTTGGGGGGTTGGTTTTGTTGGGTCTAGGGATGGTGTTAGTAAGTTGAATGTAGTTAAATAGATTGACTGACATGGTGGGGTAGGGTTGTTGATTTTGTTCCAGTCTATATTTACATCACCCAATATGTAGATTTCCAGTTTAATATTTGAGGAGGCCCAAGACAGGATGTCTTCCAGGGTGTTGGTGTTGTTACCTGGAGGAATACAGAGGGAAATGAAGCAGATGTTTTATGATGGTTAATTTTTAGAAGGCCTGCTACAAGTTCAGCAATATTAAAAGAAGGGATGGGATTAGGATATAAAGGACAGCTGTTTGGAGTAGACTAGTGCGACACTGCCACCTCGAGTACTTAGGCGGTCAGATCAAAGTGATTGAAATCCAGGGAGAAGGAATTCACAGTCACTTATGTGAGGTTTTAGCCAGGTTTCAGAGATGGCTACAATGTCAGGTGAGATGCGAGTGAGCCAGGCATGAAAGTGGGTTATTTTATTTTTTAGGCTTTGGGCGTTGATGGTGAGGAATTTGAGGTATTTATTGGTGGAATTATTGTGGGAGCTAGTGTGGTTAGTAGGAGAGAAGTTTGGTCCTGGATTAGGGTGAATGTCACCAGCTAAGCAGAGGTAAGATAGATAAGGAATAAGTTGTTTTGGTTTGTACTTAGAAGTGTCAGGTAATGAAAAGGTCTAGGTTTGTAGTATTTAGTAGTGATTGGGAGAAGTTTTACTTTGAAGAGGAGGGAAGGGTGGGAGGGAACTAAAGAGGCTGAGATGTTATGGAAGTGTGTTGTGTGGGGGAGGTAGAGGTGGAGGGTATAGATGGAAGCAAGTATAGGAGGTGGCATGGTATAGAGGAAGGATGAGGAAGGAAGTGGAAATAAAGGTTTTAGGAGTAGGAGAGTGCATGATAGGTGGGGCCTGTTGGATGTAATAGAGAGGAGGTTAAGGGACTTAGGAGGGAAGTGGTGAGGTAGTGAGAGGTAGGTGGGGTGGAGGGAAAGTGTTGATGTCAACAGTCAGGAAATTCAGGAAATCTCAAGGCAGGATACACCAGGGAATGATATACACACGGCAAGACAAAACTTTGGTTCTTTTGAGTGTTAGTACAGGTTCCCTCAAGGGACCAGTACAGCACTGGGAAAGTAAGTGTTCACTTTAAATGGATTTCAACAGTCAAGAAATTCAGGATTCAGAAATTGGTACAGTTGTTTCATACCACTCAAAAGTTGTACATACCTTACATGAATAAAACCATTAAATACTGCTTATCCAAATTCAGTCAACAGACAACAACAATTCAGTACAGAATGGGTTTTGTACTAATATAACATGGCTTCAGTTGGGAACAGCATCTTGTAGGGCAATGAAAGATTTATAGAGCTCAGGAACTGGTAAACACCGACAAGCATTAACTCCCTTTTGATTAAGAGTGAAATCAGCATTGCGAGGATCTTGTCCTGTGAGTACACCTATGGTAATAGCTGTAGATAACTCTATGGCCTCCACTAGTCTTTTGGCTCATGCAACTAGTAGTGTTGATTCAGGATCATTAGAAGCATAGACGAGTGCAGCAGTTGGTGTTCCTTTTAAGGGAACGTAACCTTTTTCCTCTGCCAGAGCCTTTACCGATAAAACAGGGACAACGGAATGGACAGTCACAGAGCAGAAAAATGTATTTATTTTATTTTACATTTGTTGACCGGGCTAGTCTAACTGGATATATATGTCCATTTTCAGTAGAGGCCCGGGGAGATAAGCTCCAAGACAGATGCATGAAAAACCTAGCAAACAAAAAAATGACTAAATAGCAACATTCATTATATACAATGCATATTTCAGGTTACAACAGAAAAATGACTAAATAGCAACATTCATTATATACAATGCATATTTCAGGTTACAACAGAAAAATGACTAAATAGCAACATTCATTATATACAATGCATATTCCAGGTTACAACAGAAAATTCTGTGAGGACAAAAAAGAAGTACTTATAGTGCAAGAATGCATATACAATACAACATACAGGTATAATACATAAAAAGAAGAAATAAAGTCAAAAGAGAAGACAGGTTAATTATATTAAAATAAAGAAATTCTTCAGTAAAAAGTATTTACAGAGGTTGGACACAGTGTAGTTTTGGAGGGAGTCTGTATTTATAGTCAAAAAGGAATATATAACAGTTCAAGAGTAGTCTGGGATAGGCAGAGCTAAGTTTAAGCAGATGGATAGATGCCTAGTCAGGTTTAGTACGGGGGCACAACCAGTGTGTTCTAAGGTAACCTTTCAGTCTGTTTTTGAAGAGTGATAGAGAGGGATAAGAGGAAAGGTCACTGGGGAGAAGATTCCAGGTTTTTCCGACAGCATTGGAGAAGAGAGAATCCCCAGCCTTGTTGTTAGGTTTAGAGGTGTGTAGAAGATGTTTGTGCGAGGAACGTAAGGACTTCAGATTTGTATATGGGGTGATGAGGGTAGATAGAAGTACTGGAAGGTTTATAAAGAGTTTTATGGGCAATGGTTAGTTGATGGAATTTAATCAGGTTTTGTAGTTCCAGCCATCCTAGCTGCTTTATATTTATGCAATGGTGGGTTCTGTAAGGGTTTCCTGTTGCAAATCTGGCAATGTTATTGTAGGACATTTCCAGTTTGCTGAGGTTATTTTTAGATAGCTTAGCAAAAATGGGTGAGGCATAGAGGAGTGTAGAGATTAGACGAGTGTGAGCTATGGTTGTTCTGGCTGTGGGGGAAAGGAAGGGTTTAATCCTATAGAGAGCCAAGTTTTTTGTTGACAGTTTTTATAGTATTGTTGATATGGATGTCAAAGTTCAGATTATCAATGGTGATACCCAGTAGTTTGGTGGTTGGGTCTGGTGATATAATGGTACCACTGCTGGATGTAACCGAGAAATCAAACTGAGAGGACTTGTGAGTAGGATTGAAGAGGAGGAGTTTAGTTTTTTTGGGGTTCAAAAGAAGGCAACGCTGTGTGAACCATTGTTCAACTGTGTTAAATAACTTCTGGGTAAGAGAGTGAAGTTCAAATGTGGATTTGGCTGAGCATATAAGTGTGGAGTCATCAGCACATTGTATGCATGTGGCTTGGGGGATGGCTAGATGAAGGTCATTAATAAATATGGAGAAGAGGAGAGGTCCTAGTATGGACCCTTGAGGGACATCTAGGGTAACCGGTTGGAGGGTAGATAAAGTCTTATGCCAAATTACTGCCTGTTGTCTTTTATCTAGGTAGGACTGGAACCATTTTATGGAAGGTGCAACTAATGATAGGGATTTGAGTATGTTGATGAGAATCTGATGATTAACCATGTCAAATGCTTTGGACAGGTCAATAAATAGTGCTGAGGAAAGGTTATTAAGGTTGCGTTTTTTGTTTATGCAATCTGTAAAGGAAAGGAGGGCAGTGGTAGTGCTGTGTGAGGGTCTGAAACTATGCTGAAAGCTAGAAAGTAAGTTATTTTGGGTTAAGTGGTCAAGTAATTGCCTGTGGATGCATTTCTCCATGATCTTGCCAAAAGAGAAAGAAGGGCAATGGGGCGGTAGTTGGAGAGCTCAATGGAGTGTCCACCTTTATGGAGGGGGATAATATGAAAGACTTTCCATAAGCTAAGTATGTGACCTTCGGCAATAGTCCTATTGATCAGAATGTAAATGGGATATGCTATAGCTTTGGCTGATAGCTGTAGAAATTCAGCAGGTAGTTGGTCTGCTGAGGGAGAGCATGGTTTTAGTTTTTGTATAAGGGTTAGAATATATGTAGTTGGGACAGGTTGAAAATGAAAAGGAGGGGGTGAGGTTGAGTTATAGGAAGATAAAGTGACGCTATTAGGTGACAGCTGACTAGCTAGTGTTTGGATAGCATTAGAAAAGAAGGTATTGAATGTATTGGCTGTATTAATGGGATTATGTTCAGTATTATGAGGGTTATGTGTGGTGGACTGACCTGGGTGGAGTAATTGGTTAATGCTAGTCCAGAATTTTTGTGGGTTAATTTGTTGAAATTGTAGGTAGTAATTTCTTTTATCAGAGAGTATAGCTTTTTTAGTGTCATTTCTTAACTGTCTAAAGGTTTGTTGGTCAACAGGGCTTTTAGTCATTCTCCATTTGGCCCAATGTTTATTTCTAAGATGCATTTTGTGTTTGGTTACTTTTGAAAGCCATGGGGCAGACTTGGTTTTAATTCTAATTAAACTGGTTGGAGCATGGTGGTTAAGAATGGCAAGGAAGTTAGAGTTAAAGTAAATGATGGCTTCTTCTAAAGGGAGGTGTTTTAAGGGAGACCAATTGCAAGCTCTTAGTTCCTTTTTGAATAGCTCAGGGTTAAAGTTCTTTTTGGATCTTATATTTCTGACAGATGTTGGATTGGGAGTATGGGTTTTATGCCTGATAATATAGGTAAGTTAGTGGTCACTTATATCATCAGGGAGGGTTCCAGAATCGTAATTGTGGGGGTGATGGTTTATGGGAATCCAGTCTAATATGCTTGCTTTCTGGTTAGCTTTATTGATCCTGGTGGGGGATGTAATGGTTTGAGAAAACCCATATAGGTTAATGTGGGTTGTAGGAAGGTTGCTACAATAGCAGTTCCAATCAATGTTTATATCTCCCAAGATTATGGTTTCTTGGTGCAGGTGCAGCAAAGGATATTTTCCATGGTGGCAATGTTATTACCAGGAGGAAGATATATACAGATGACATGGATGGATTTGGCACTGTTAATATAAAGTTTGGAGATGAGAATTTCTGCATTGGAATCAAGAGGTATTTTACAGTCGTAGGTGGTTAACTGTAAGCCTGATTTAAATAGAATAGCTACCCCACCATCCTTCTTGGCTACTCGGTCAAGTCTTCGCTTGTTATATCCAGGTGGAAGGATTTCATTGTCTTTGGTTGCAGGTTTTAACCATGTTTCTGTTAAGCAGATGATATCAAAGGAATATACTTCTACTAGAGCTTGGAGTTGAGATACTTTGTCGTTTATGCTACATATATTAAGATGGGCTACTTGGAGGGAGTTCGATGTTTTACTAAGGGAATCAATAGGTGAGTGATTTTGGCTATGGAAAGTGCTTGGAGTTTATTTTGGGCCTGGGTTAGGGTGGATGTCACCATCTTTTAATGAAAGTAGTAATCCTATATAGCGTGGGTTACGGAATTTGTTGTATAGAAGTAGATTTTCCTGAGATTAAGAGTGTTATATTTAATATGCAATATTCTATGATACTTTGCAAGTGGGTAGTTGGGTGAAGATGTTATATTAGCATGGTTATAGAGGAGTGGTAGGGATAGAGCATTGGTTTCCTTATTAGGATAGTGATGGTCTGGATGTTGTGGGTATTCATAGGAGGTGAGTAAGTAGGCAAAGGTTAGAGGAAGTAGTAGTAATAGTGTGAATAGAAGTAGGACATATAATGGGATGGGCGGTTTATACATTGTACGAATTTACTATTGGATGTGTGTAGGTAGAATTTGGAAGTATAAAGGGTAAGGATGGTGAAGTGTGAAGGTTGTGGTAAGATAGAAGGGAGTGTTAAGAGAAGATGAACAGTGGTAAAGTGTTCAGAGAGTAATGGGAAGAGGAAGAGGTGTGGCTAGTAATTCTAAAAGTAATTGGAAGAGGTGTGGTTTAGTAAGTATAAGAGTAGGACCCCTGGGGGAGGGTGGGAATTGGGGATAGGGAGGGGAGCGGAGTGAGCCCACAGGGCGAACAGAGCGGGTTGAGACAGATACAGATGCAGTTATAAAAAACAATTAGCAGGACTGACTCCAGAGGGTAAGTTGGAAAAGACAGATGTGGGAAAAGGATAGTGAGAATTGAGCTTAGAAGAGGTGGATGTGGACAGTAGAAGTACAGGGCAAAGTAAGAGGACTGAATAGCAGTTAAGGGACAGCAGGAGAAATTAATGTAAGTATCTCTCACCTCACAGTAAGACGCTGTCCGGTTCGATTCTCAGCTAGGGCGTCTTCTGCGTGGAGACATGCGTGAATGGGCGTACCTTCGTTGAAGGTTGTGCGTCAGGGCTGGTAACTCGGTACGTAAAAAAAAAAAGCAACTACCAATCATTAGCGAACCGGAGTTCCGCTGTTGCGACCCCTAACCGGGAAAAGCCGAAAGACACAACAACATCTGGGCATAAGAGTATGGCTGGGGTAAGGGATCCACCTAGTGGACAGGTCTGATATTGCAAGGCTGATAAGAGAGGGAGTTAGAGTACAACAAGGAAAAAGTTTGCTAGACAAAAGAAGTTTCTAAAGAGGATGGGGGAGAGAATGTGTGAGGTACAGTGGGAGGGGGTACAGGCTGCTGGCTGTCCTCACTCAGGACTTTCTCTAACCCTGTAGTATAGGTACAATAGTAGAAAGTCTTTCTGGCAGGAATTATTCCACAAACATACTTTTACTGGTGTCCTTGAGAGAGGGATTGTAGGGTAGTTATTCAGTGAGGTGAACCACCGATAATTGGAGAGGGTCCTTTATGTTCCTATAGACTAGTGCAGGAAGCACAAAATGAGCAGGTAACTTATGGAGGCAAGAGAGAGAAGGTAGGGATGAGAAACAGTAATCATATAGCAGGGTATGCTTGCTCAAACATTACACTAATCATTCAGACACAAATATATTGATAGCAAGTTACATTTCCAAAAACCCAAACTTTACAAAATGGGCTAATCATTCACAGAAACAATATCCATAAATAGCAGGTATGCCTTTCCAAAACCTTGTTAGCAACAATGTAAAACTTTACAGTGCAATAGTTCTGTGCCCTTTTGTAGTAGCAGTGAAATTAAATGTAGCAATTAAAACATTTCTACCTACTTAACTGCAGCATTAGTAAATCATGTTAGACAGTTTCTACAAGTACTATGCTAGAACTGCAGCATTAGTAAAACATGTTAAGCATTTACTTCAAGCACTATGCTAGATCAGGACACTATGTGAAGCCCAAATAGGATTACACTTTACAATGTGGGGTAATGTATCATAGGGTAACAAACAGGTAGGGTGTTATACAGTTCATTACACAGCTACTGCAAATTAGCTATAGGGATTCAATGCAGTAGCCCTAAGGGACTGCTACCTAAAGGTGCTCGTATCAGCAATAAGCTTGTGTATGACAAATCAGTAATTTACCAGCAATTAAACACTGCTGGAGTGAGGTACATTTAGCCAAGCCCTTTATGATTCTCCACCTAGATGGCTTACTTCCAAAAGCCGTTTACTGGCTTCTAACATCGGGGTTTGTAAAGTAAGACAATAATATGCTGTAGTAGGTAGGTCAGTGGCTAGGGTTTAGGCATCAAAAGCCATTTACTGGCTTAAACAGCAGGGTTCCAAAAGTAAATGCTGTAGAACGTAGGACTATGGAGAGGATTTAGGCTTCAGGGTGAACGATTAGGTGGTGCCTTTAAAACGGCAGGTTGCAGGCTTCAGAATGGAAAGAAAAAGCCGTTTATGGGCTAAAAACACCTTTGGTTAAACACATACGCGGCACAAGGCTGATATGTGCAAAGGAGTTAGTCATTAGTGAAAGTGTTTGGGTAGCGCTGCTCAAAAAGCCTTTTACCGGCTTTGGATATCAATATATAATTAAGGACGCTAAGAGAATTATCCACGAGTGCACTCTTTCAAAAGCCGATTCTAGGCAAAAATCACCTGTAATTTAACACATACGCTGTACAAGGTTGGTATGTGGGGAGAATTCAAGCATCAGGGTAATAAATTATTTAGCGTTGCTCAAAAAGCCTTATACAGGCTTCAGAGACCCACACATGAACAGGCACACTCAGAGAAAGGTCCACTTGAGTGGGAGTTAAGGAAATTAGTTTATATCAGATTTTGTAGTTCACCAAAGCCTAATGTCGGCTTTCAACTACACCAGTAGCAGCATTGCAGACTATACAGACCCACTGTGCGAGCAAGCACAGCTGAACAAGACAGGGAGCTTTTATGCACTTTCGAAAAATCCACGAGGGTGGTGGAGTCCAGTGAGCCGTGTCAGGGAGTTATAACAAGCAACACCGAACAGCACTCTTAGCTCTAGTTAAGCAAGGGAAATTGCCTACTAATCCACCGTTCTCAGCTTAACGCCTGCAAGGCCTTCACAAGCAGACTATAAGGGCTAAATCAAAAGACGCGAAAAGACGCCAACAGTATAAATTCACAAGCACTCCACAATTTAATATAACGAGTTTAAAAATACATGCTTTCTATGAAAACTCCTTAGCAGCAACTAGCACAAAAATGCCATAAACAACAGTACAAAAAAGTCATAAAATACACAGCTACAGTCTTTATATACTCATAAATGTGCTAGCATTAACAGGCTTTGCACTAGGAGGCATCCATTCAATATTTAGTGTCTGCAATGCTCACTTATTAGCCAGAAAAGTTACAAACATTACAAGGAGCAGACTAAATTAAGAGGCAAGAAATTGGTGTTCCTTTTAAGGGATGTAACCCTTTTCCACTGCCAGAGCCTTTACAGATAAAACAGGGACAATGAAAGCAATTAATTTGTATACAGTGTCTCTGTGTGGTAAGACAACTTCAATCACTGCAGTGTACTGATACCTTGTTCCTCTTCTAAACAATAATAATAATAAAAAATATATATATTTCTATATTTTTTCCACTAGAATCTGAAGACCATCTACAGTTAAAGATTTTTGGAGTGATTTTTCCTCCTATCCCTCCCAATCTATGTCTGCTGATCATGTGGTCCTGTTTCAAATAATTGTGCTTATTTGTTGCCCCCTACAAGGGCAACCGCTAATCATGGTATAGCTATCACACAAACAATTGTGATTTTTTCCCCCCTGCATTAGTCCTGCCTCTGTTGGCTGATGTGAACGTCTGCAACGCCTTCCTCTTTGAATGTGTGTGGGTGTATCTGTGTGCTTCCACAAACTTGACATTAAAGGTACAGAGCAAACCGAGCATAAAAAATTAAGAAAACATTCCTATCTCATACAATGCATGCTACACACTCCTCTCTCTCTCTCTTTCCAGTAGGATGCTGGTACTACAGCAGGCTGTACTGCCTCCTTCTCTTCAAAAAGGATGAACTAGAGTTGGCTGCTCACTCCCACTCCCCCTTTGCTGGCTATTCCAGCATGCAGATCACTAGTCAACTCCAATCATGTGGGTTACCGTCAAACCATCAGTCCCTC
Organism: Protopterus annectens; assembly: GCF_019279795.1. NCBI lineage: Eukaryota > Metazoa > Chordata > Ceratodontiformes > Protopteridae > Protopterus > Protopterus annectens. The sequence goes on from NC_056735.1 coordinate 1,169,362,670, forward strand.
ACCTCCATGGAGATGAGCTGGACTTGCTTATCATATAATGCAGGGAAGGTGAAATGGAAGAGACTATTAAAAAAAAAAAAAAAAAACAAATGACAACACTTTTTTACTCATTCAAAAAGTAATAAATGATGCAGCAAAGCAACATGTGTCATAACACAAGGCTGGAGAGAGATTTCATGTGTGTGACAATCCATTTTATGTACACATTAATACATATATATATATATATATATATATATATATATATATACACATATATATACACACACACATATATATATATATATACATATATATATATATATATATATATATACATATATATATATATATATGTATATATATACATATATATATATATATACACACACACAGACAGACACACACACACACACAGGCTACTGACTCTGGACGTCCACCAGGCTGAGGAAAAACACACTGTTTATTATGACAAACAAAAACTAAAAAATGAAAGATAAATAAAAATAACAATGTTAAAGATGGCAAGCGCTTTTGGACCTAAATGGTCTTTCTTCAGATCTAATAAAACATATTAACAACTAAAATTTAAAATGTTAAATAGCCAATGAGCAACACTCAACAAATGTTTGACCAATAAAAAACTAATCAATAAAATATCTGCATCACTGACTCAAAGAGAAAAGAGCCAATAATTGTGCTATAACATCTAAAGCAATATGCAGAAGGCAAAAAAACGTAACGAAAAGACTCTCATGTGTGACTGGTGATTGCAAAACCAATCATATACGACATCCAACCAAGACATCCAAACTCACAACCATGATGTGGCCGAGCTGTAGCCTAAATCAAAGCTCGGCTCCAAACAACCTTAAAATACCATATGAAATCATAGGGATTATGTAAACTTACAATCTTTTTGAATGTAAGCACAGAAATCCCCATAAGAGAATATAAATGTATAAGAATAAAGCGTTTATCATACTTAAAATAAACTTATATACATGCCTGCTCAATTCCAAAATCAAAAACTATCAAGAAGTTCTCAATCTACATCAGTAACACTACACACAAACATCACAGAGATTTATACTTACATTAAAAACAAAAATAACGTAAAATATACTCTAATTACGACAAATAATTTGGACACGCAAACAAGGCATGTGGCTTGTAAGCACTGATTGGTGAGACATCAACCAATAGGCAACTCTACCTGAGAATTAGACCCAATTAACTACCTGCAATATCCACAGAACAGACTCAGCTGAACAATGACACAGTATCTGTAAATAAGTGAGACTGATGCAAAAAAATCTGCATCAAAATAGTACATAACAGATTCATAAAAGTATCTATACATATAGAAATGTAAATCTCAGCAAGAGATGTGCAGAGATGATGAACGAACAAACGAGCAACTCCGCAGTGCAAGGGCATGCAACACCATACTGCCGATTGGTGACACAACAACCAATAAACGGCTCCATATGAACAGTGGACCCAACAAAAAAGCATGAATGCATCACCTATTTGGCTAAAGCTTCCACCACACTTGGTGAAGCTCAGACTCTAAGGAAATCAATCAAAAATTATAATAAACCTTGTAGTCTGATATTAGCTTGCACGATTATTTCAGGATGGACATATATACAAAATTATTAACACTATAAAGTGGGAGGCCGCGGTGGTGCAGCAGTTCGCATTGCCACCTCACAGCAAGAGGTTCTCCGGTTCAATCCTTGGCTGGGGTGCCTTCTGTGTGGAGTCTGCATATGTCCTCCCTGTGGTCGTGTGGGTTTCCTCCGGGTGCTCCGGTTTCATCCCACATCCCAAAGACATGCTGTAGGTGGATTGGACACACTAAATTTGCCCTAGGCGTGAGTGGATGTGTGTGTGCACCTTCTGTGGAAGGTTGGGTACTGGGCAGGCAACTCGACACCGTAAAACTCCACTACCAATCATGATCGGACAGGTGATCCGCTGTGGCGACCCCTAACCGGCAAAAGCTGAAAGAAGAAGATTAACACTAAAGTAATGAGACTGATAATACAAAAGACAACATAACATATATCAAAACATGAGAATAAAATGCTAGTATAAGCCAATTGTACAATAGTCCGTCAAAACCAAGCCACCAATAATGTACTCCATCATTCAGTAATGAAGGAATAAAACAAATCATACTTACTCGAACATCAATACCTATATATTAGTGAGGGCCTGGAAAATGCAGTTATCTGTCTACAAGAAACCTAAAATTATATACAAATATGACCAAAACTCTAAAGTCATATATAATTACAACTGAGAGTCTCATGCTGGTCATAAACACTAGTCAATTGGCCAATCAATATCCATACCTCTGTACTGAAAAAAGACCTAAACCAATCTAATAACTCATCTTCTGAGGCAACACTGCATACAAAAAACCATTCAAGAATACATACTGTACAGTGCAACCAACAACACTCAAAGTAAACCAATAAGACATAACCACCCCTAATGTAGAAACCAATGACTATTTCATGCGAATGCACATAACAAATGCACCACTTAACACTAAACAACTTTTACAATGGAATACAAACAAGAGACAGAATCCATGAAAAACAGAATCAAAATCAAAAAATAAAAATGAAATTAACAAATCAGTAATAATTATGCTCAAACAATTGAATTCATCAGATCCTGCGGCCCTTGAGGGCCGGTTTTAAAGGAACCACTACATTCAGTCCTGGAGGCTTGTCTGCTCTTATCCTAATAATCCATCTCATCTCTGCTTGCTCTGTCCTTAAAGTTATATCTCCTCCACGTAACCCTTCACCTAGTACTTGAAGCGCCATGAACCTAGAATGATGTCCCTTATTCAATTCCATATGTTTGAACAATGGATTTTTGAAATCCCGTAAACGAATATCAGACATGCTTCGATATTCGTTCTTTAAATTGTCTGTTAGTCTTACCTATATAAAAGGAATTACATGTGGTGCATATAGCGATATTCAAGATGGCACATTCTAGAGTCCGCATATTCATGGCATGTATATTTCTTATTCTGTAAGGGATGAATGAACTCATTCAAGTCAAAGATACAAGTACAAGAACTACACATAGAACTACAATGGGCACGAAAATGGACAACACAGATACTGAGTTATGTGAGATAATGAATGAGAAGTTAGTCCTGGAAAAAACTGCTCGACAGTGAAGCCAAAGAAAAATACCATCAACAAGAAAGGTCCTAACATTCTAAATCTAACACAGAAGTCTACCACAAGGTGAAAAAAAAGCATTAGACAAGATTAAATGAAAGCAAGGCAGACTTACCCGTGTTGGTACAAAAGGTGACTGTGGAGAATGATTCAGACCTCCCAATTGCACTTTCCGTACCTTCATCTGAGATTCCATGGCAACAGAATATGAACTGTACTGTGGATTAGCTGCAGGCTGGGGTTTGACTATTGCAGTTAACTTCTGAATTCCCAATTCCACACGACTTCCGTGGGATATATTAATCAAGGCACATGCAGGAAGTCGATATCCCTTACATGAAGGACACCTATTGGCAAAACAGACAAATATTTACATATACAGCTATACAAGAATGAAAGGCAAAAATAATGTAACAAATTTTAAAGCAAAATAAAGTGAGATTAATTCAGTTTCAATGATCCATAATTTTACATAATTCATAATTTAACATTATGTCCAGACACTTTGCTCGCTAAACTTGCAGATTACCCTGGAGTAACAGTATATACAGTAATGAAATCCTCAACTATACTAGCTTGTTTGGTCTGTCATTAAAATAATACAGCTAAAATAGCAATCTCTACGCTGACAAACTACTCATTTTTCTCTGTCAAACTTAGGTATGACTACCATGTAGGCCCCACTTGGTCGCAAGACATGTATTCACCACTAAATTTAACTTTTAAAGCAGACATTTGTTTCTCAGACAAAAACAATAACAGAATTGCCAAGAAAAGAAACAGCTCTTGCAAGTTAAATGACAACAAAGTGAACAATAAAATGGGATTCTCACAAAAGAACAAGGTGGTTTAAGATTATCTGATTTTAAGTGATACTATAAAGCTACACAGTTAAGACTTGTATATATAACATAAGCAGAAGGTCTTAACTCAAAGTGGGAAGGGAGGATGATGATGAAGTGAGGGGTAGTTAAGAAATAAGGAGAGAGTAGGATTTTGGATGTAGATCATTGAGGAGAATTTCAACAACCATAAGTAATATAGTCAAAGTCAATTAAAGTACTATAAGAACTAAACTGCCATAGGAATGGAGAAAGGAAATTCTGCTAATATGAATGACAGCAAGTAGGGGGCTGGAATTGCTGGAGAAAAGTAGCAAAGGAATCAAGGCATTCAGAGCAAATAACCAGAGAATTAATGGCAATAGAGTGGAATGAGGCCAAGAAGAATTGTGGACTAAATGATAAGGACTGCCATCCCTAACATGGATTGATACAGTACAGGCTAAGACAAAAGAAAAGGGGATTCCTAAGTGAACAACCTGCTCTAGTTGAGTTTTAGCTGAATCTAGAACAGAGGCTGTTGTGAAAAGGGGGATAATTAGCTGATCATATAAAATACTGAATGATGACTATAAGAATCAAATCAAAGGAGGTTGTAAAAGCAGGCAAAGAGATTGGAAAAGCAATTTACAAGGGAACAATGAGAGGACATATGTATAAGCTCCCAAGTATGCAACAAAGTCCATAAGGTTTATAATTTTTGCTTAGAAGTGTCTGCATAGGTATTTTTATACCTCAAGCAGACTTTAGAAAATTTTCCTCAGGTAAACAGCAAATGTTGGATGTCTGATGGGGAAGAAAGCGGTAACTGGGATCATGTTTTTGAAGGTGTAATGAGCTGGAAGATTTTAAAAATTCTTTACAGAAATAAAGGGGGAGCAAATGTGTGTAACAAGGGAAATGATTCTTTTGCACTGGGGCACAGGATCTGGACTGTCTAGACATAGTAAGGCCTTTACGTTTAATTTTATTAGCTGCCAAAAAAAAGCAACTACTAGAAAATGGTAATCAAAACCTAAAACATACTGTATTTGAAGTACTTAATAATGCAAAAGAGATAAGGGGTCTTATATTCTTTGCCCCTCTAAGAAAACTGCTTGAAAAGGGATGAAAAAACAAAGGGTCATCACAAGTGTATAGTGAGCTAGAGAGCAGCATGAATCTTATGGAAGAAAGACAAACCTTTTGTCCAATAATTCAGTAAATTATTGAAGCCCACACAAAAATTAGGCTCTGAAATCTCATTCTTTTTTCTTTGCTGTACAAAAAAATCTCTTCCATTTCCATTTCACTCTCTCTAGTCTCCTAAGTACTAACAAGCTTCCATATTATCACATAATTGAAAAACTGTTGAGGAGCCCTGTCACCCAACCAGAATATGCCCCAGAATATGCCTGAAGAGAATGAAGGAAGCTTGACATGAGACAGATGAGAGGGCCTTCTCTGAGATGAGATATCACAGATGAGGGCCATGGAAGGCTTTGCATTTTTCCTTTAAGTGGAGACCAGTGTTTGTGGGGTCCAATGTGGCCTATCAAAATCATTCAAATCAGAGAATCGTCACCTTGTCTAACCTGTAGTAATAAAAGGTAAGAAGAGAAGAAGAAGGAAAGGCATTGTGGGAAGAACAGTTTGACCAATAGGAAGATCCACCAAGAAGCTGTGAAGCTGTGTGGGCCCTATGTCTTGTTTGGCCCTTGACTGGTTTTACTAAGGAAATGAAAGTTTATTCTCATCTGGAGTTCCCATGACGGTCTGCTTATCCTTTCCGAACAACATAGAAGTCCACTTCCAAGATCCATGATTTTCCTGTTTGTCTCCATAAAGCATCTCTTGCATCTGTGTTCTGGCCTGCTCTGCCTTGCCACAGGCCCTTTTTGCGGGCTCCCAATAGTCTCCCCAAAAATCTCAGTCGAAAAAAATATAGAGGCCTGCAGAAGTGTTTCCTTGCTGCTTGACTGTGTTGTTGACTGACAGTTGTGTTGTCTGTCCTTGTGTACACCTGCCCTGGATCATCAACTCAAGGCATGCATCAACCTCAAACTGAGAATCGCTACAAACAGTACTGCCAACATCTCCCGTTAAATTCGTATGCACGGCCACCCCATCTTCCCAGCCACTTTTTAGTTTAGATCCACTTCTTTCCAAGATCGCCCAGAGGCATCTGTAGCTGGCGGGGTCAAGAGAGTCCGCCTCTGGCGGGTCACAGAAGCCCCCTTGTTTAGGGTGATTTGAAGGCAAGGTATTATTTGAATGACAGAGGATAGATAAATCCAAAATTGGTCTCCACGTTCCCCCTTTCTTTACCTACTACAACAGGCGAAATAATCAGAGCCCCCCTTTCACAGGGGACTGGCTGAATGAATAGCCCCTGGAGAGTAGTAGAAACTTGCTTTGCTTGTGAAGGCCTTTGGGGGAGGAACATCTGGCATGCCTTTGAAAGGGGATTGTGTGTGGAAATAAAATCTGTACACGTGATGAATGATATCCAGATCCCATCTGTCTTGGTGATTAAAGTCCAATTTTTTTTGAAAGGAACAAATCTTCTCAAAGGAGCTGCTTGCTGAGGAGAGGAGCTGCGGCTGAAAGGCAGGTCATTGGTTCTTGCTACCTGCCTGATTCTAGCCCCTGCGGCACTTCTACTCTGAACTGTCTGATCTGGTCTACCTCTGAGACTAGCCTAGCCCTGCCCCTACCGCGTGCCCCTACCCCCTCTAGACCTAACCCTAAACTGGGGATCAAATCCACCCCACTACTTGACCCCTTAGCAGCTTTGCACCTACAAAAATCTTTAACAACTTCCAATCTTTTAAGCTTAAGCTTCATCCTCTTTTTTTCTTTAAAAACTACTTTTGACCCAATGCTCAACATATCAGAGGAACATAAAATCCAAAGATCCTAGCAGCCAGCTAAATTTAAATCCTTCAACTTGGCCTTCAACTGTCTAACAGAACTCAGAAGAACAAGAGCACTAGAGGCAGACCCAGCAGGAGGCCCACTGAACAGAGATAAAAAACCACTTCAGACACAAGAATGCACACATTACCAGGCCATGAACCAACCTATTCCGCCAAATTCTTTACCTCAATACCCAGCTCTTTCCACCTTATTAGATCCACATTGCATTTTAAATTAATTCTCATATTATAGCATATGAACAATTGAATGTAAAGCCCTCATGGCTAGACTCTCAAAGCCCTGCTCTTCTTTCCCCACCTCCTAAAATACTTGCCTCTTTATCCCAGATTTGGGAGGTTTTAACCACAGAAGCTTTACAACCTTTAGGCCCTGAGAAACAGTTTCTGGGTCCGCCCTGGGACATTAAATAGCCTGCTGGGGCAAAACAAAACATCCTGTACCTGAAATGCTTTAGGGAAGGAACTAATTACATACAAATAAACAGAATCTGTGGAATACATGCAAAATAATGTTCAGCAGGCGTAAGATTTAAGTGAAGGCAGGAAATTAACAACTTATGTAATGTTAGACTAAATGAGAGTTTTTGTAATTAAAAAAATTAAAAAAAAAGAAAAGAAACCACTTGTAATCCATAACATATGTAAATTAAAAATGCTTAAAAATAGAATGGGGTTTCTAACAATTGAATAAAACATCAGGAAATTTAAATTAATAAATGAAAATATTCTAAACTACATCTCTGTCCAAGGAAAATTTAAAATCCCATTATTATCATCATCTGGGAGGATACGAGAACAAAGTCAGTCAAACCTCCTTAAAACAACACCAGTGGCCATAGCCCTAGAACTTTCTAAACAAGTAGAGACTTTGCAATAAAAATAAACTTATTTAAAGCAGATCTTTCCTTACAAGAAATTAAAAGTTATGTACTTACCATAACTCAGTATCCGTGTTGTACATTTTCATTCTTCCTCACTGATGGGTCTCTGATCTGACATCAGATCTAACTAAGCTGCTTTTTCCAGACTTGGGCTTCAAGTCTCAAGCTCCTCCCTCTTCCCATAATGCATCACACTCTAACTCCACAGATGAAGTTTGCTGCCCTATAGTTCAACAGGTTATCGCAATAGCACAGAAAATAGAAAGGAATCAAGCCTCAAACCCAGTACCTAAGGGTTCTGAATTTCCTCCAGGAACTTCTCAAAGGCACAAGGCCGGGGATGGCTGGGAGGGACATGAGAAAAGACTGAAAATGGACAACACAGATACTGAGTTATGGTAAGTACATAACTTTTAAATCTGATGTCCTTTTCATTCTTCCTGACTGATGGGTCACAGTCGCCAGCTACGTAACTCTTGGTGGCCCTCAAGAAAGGATGTGCCAGAGCACAGTCAAGCCAAAAGATGCCCTGCTCCTGGAAATATCAATTTAAAATGAGAGGCAAGGTGAGAGTCTTAGACCAGGTGGCTGCAGCACAAATCTCATCAACTGAGGTCCTGGAAGAGAAGGCAGATTATGTAGCCATAGCTCTTGGTGGAATGAGTCTTGGATAGTTCAGGTAAATGGAATACCTTTTTATGAATAACTGAAAGAAATACAATCCGAAATCCATTTGGCTAAGTTAATCTTAGAAAATGCAGAACCTGAATGGTTTGCTGAGAAAGATAAAAATAGCTGCTCAGATTTCCTACTCTTTTTTTTTGTCCTCTGGAGATAAAAACATAATTGCCTGTGAACATGTATAACATGCAAGGTATATTCTCCTTTGTTTGCAAAACAGGGCAAGAAACCTGTTAACTGAACTGATTGGTTAATGTTGGATTCCATGGCTACCACAGGCATAAGAAAGGGGGGTTGTCCTTAATGATACCCTGTCTTTATGAAAAATAATGTAAGGAGGTTTCACTGACAAGGCCTGCAACTTTGATACTCTCTTAACAGAAGTAATTGCTACTAGAAAAAATTTTTTTCGGGAGAGAAATTTCATGTCACAACTATCTGCTGGTTCAAAAGGGCTTATGGGTAAAATCCTTGCAGCACTACTGTGAAATCCCAAGAAGGAGAAGGATTCTTTTATTGGGGGCCGAAGGAAAAAAATGCCCTTCAAGGAAGCTTTGCATAATTTGGAAGAGAAAAGAGAGGAAGATCCCTTCCCTGTATGAAAATTGGATATGGCAGTCAGTTGAAGCTTAATGGTTGACAAACTGGTTCCTTCTTGAAAAAGATTACTAAGGACAATGAGAACAGCTGAAGTGGGAGCTGAAAAAGGGTTGATATTCTCTTTAGGAGTCCAGACAGAAAATCTCTTCCGCTTACTGTTGTAGACCTTTTTAGTGAAGTCCTCTGAGAAGCCAGGAATATATCTTGGACTGAAGGGGCAATCCTGGACTTTCTTGTAATTACTGAAAGTGGAGAAACCATGCAGTCAACCTTAGGGTGTGGAGATTGGAGGGATGGATGTCTGATGGATGGGATATGAGATCCTTTCTGGGATCTAGTATCCGAGGCATTTACTTCAGATAAGACCAAAGAAAGGGAAACCATACCTGATGAGGCCAGAAAGGGGAACAAAACCTGACAAGGCCAGAAAGAGGAAATAACGATTACCAAGCTCTTCAACCTCTTGTCTTTCTGCAGGAATTTTGAGATCAGAGAAAGACGAGGGTTAAGCATAAAGGAGACATGGGGGCCAATCATGGACCAGAGCATCCCACGACTCCCCCTTTGAGGGGATCAGAGCAAAATACCGCTGCACTTGAAGTTCTGAGGACAGGCAAAGAGGCTGCAACGAGGTTGGCCCCAACAGCCAAAATTCTTGTTTGCTACTGACTGATTGTGGGACCACTCTTGAGGAGTCAGAATAGATCTGCTAAGTCTGCTAGGACATTGTTTTTCCCCGAAATCTGCTTTGCAACTAGAAAGTGGTCTGAAGAGATCTCCCATTCCCAAATTCTCATGGCCTCCCTGCACAATGGGTATGAATGGGTTCCTCCTTGTTTGTTGACGTACTAGACAACTGACATATTGTCTGTATTAATTGCAATTGTCCCGAGAGGGAGAATGTTTTGAAAGGCTTATAACATTAGGAGGACTCTTCTCATCTCTAAGACAGTGATATGCAGACTGGTCTCAATAGGTGACCACAAGCCAGGAAACATCTTCCCTTGGTAATGACCCCCCCCCCCCACATTGGGAAGAGTCCGTGGTCACTGTGGCTATTGGGGCAGGGAGTGAAAAGGGCCTGCCTAGAAACAGGTCGTCTGATTGCATCAATTACTGCAGATGATTCCTGCATATCGAAGACAGTTTTATGGGAACTGACCATGTTTGGTACAGAACGGACCACTGAAGTACTCTTAAAGAACCTCACTAATGGGAGTAGAGCTACAGCTGCCATTTTGCTAGTGTAGAAGGCATATCCCAATAAGTCCTTAACCTGTTTTCTTAGACATATTATACGATGCCTCAGTAAGGAAGCCTCATGTAATTGTGTTCAACTGTGTCCCTATGAATTCTAGGTTCTGTACATGAATCAAGCTTGATTTTTCCAGATTTATCATGCTGTCCAGATGTTTGAAGATCTTCACTAGACAGTTTCTGGACTGAAGCAGTTGATGCTTTGTTGGCTGCAGTGAGGAGCCACTTATCTAGACAGGGAAACATGTGGAATCTTTTTAGTCTCAGGAGAGCCTCTACCACTGCCAAACACTTGGTAAACACCTGGGGGGGGGGGTTGTGGTGAGTCTGCAGGGCAGTGCTTTGAACTGGTACTGACTGGCTCCCAGCCGAAAGTGCAGGTGCCTTCTGGAGCATCCGTCTATTTTGATGTGATAGTAAGTGTCCTGAAGATCCACCGAGCACATCCAATCATCCTTGCGCAGAAATGTTAGAATGGACTGGACTGTAACCATTCTGAACTGACTTCTTGATGAACTGATTCAGACTGCTGAGGTCTAGAATAGGTCGCAGGTCCCCTGTTTTCTTTGGCACTAAAAAGAAGTGAGAATAAGTTTTGAATCCTCTGTTTGTTTGAGACCTCCTGGACGACTCTTTCTTAGAAGTTTTTGGACTTCTTGAATAGTGTACTCCCTTTGACTGGGTGGTATGTTGGAGAGCTTTCTCCTGGGACCTGGAGGATGAAGGGAAAAGGTAATGTAAAAGCCTCTGGATATAATGCTTGGCACCCAGGAGTTGTTCATTATGTTTGTGCGGGCATCTAGGTGCAAGGATAGATGCCCCCTGGCTGCCTCCAGTGTAGAACAGTCAGGTAGCACTTCAAGAGTGCTGACAGGGTCTGTCAGGAATGGGTTCTCCAAAATCTTGATTTTGTGGACCCCTTCTGCATCTAGGATGGCGTCTGCTGTTAAAACCTCCTCCTCTGCTTCTGGAGGAGTTGTCCCCACTTGGGTCCTGGAAAGATCCTTGATACCGTTTGAACCATGTTTTCTTCCCTCCTTGCTGATTCCTTGAGAAGGTCCTCTGTGGGGTAGAAAACTTGATCCTCAAGGCAGACAAGGTCTTCCCTTATTGCTCACTGTGGGTTAGTTTGTTTCAACTATCAGTGAAAGACAAAGAGGAACTGTCAAAGGTGGTATTAATAAATGATGCCTTCAAAGGCTCCACAAAGTCATAAACCCACATCTTGGCCTGTGCCAGCTGCTCCCAAGGTACCTTCCGCTGTACAAATCAACCTCACTAAGGAATTTGCAAGGGAGGAAAGTGTGGCCAGTTGGGGAGAAACCTTCAAATCCTCCTCCAACATGGTTTCTGCAAGAGAGCTGGTCAACTCCTTGACCAGATCTCACTGAAATGGGTGATGTGTGCCAAACAGTTTAACAACCTCAGAGCAAAACCAGCTGAGGTGTAAATATGCTTTCCATGTCTGTCCATCGCCTGAGACACCTTGTTTGGCAGATGGACAGTGGAGCTTTTTGGGCTAGCTCCTTCTTTGTGGCTGCTGCAATAGCAGCATCTACCGTAATACCTTTGCTCCAATGTGGTTGATCGGAAGGTGGGCTGAGAATCTTATCGGGATGCTTGGGGATAGGCTCAACCATGTCTGGTTCCTTCCAGGCCTGTCTGGAAACAAAATCCATCAGGGCATCCACTGGAGAAGACAACCAGGATAAATATGGGCCGCCAGAAAGGCTTCCAAGAACACAAATTCCTCAGAAGGAGGTTGGGAGGGCCAGCCACCTTCCTGCCTATCGTCGGGTGGTGATCAGTGGGATCCTTCTCCAGCGTCAAATTCAGTGTCCTCTATGAGAGACTTCATAAGGGAGTCTACGTGCCTCCTTTTACATTTCTTCTGAGGGACCTCCGTGGTGTGTTCTGGAGAGGTAGTGGAAGAAAGGGGAACTCCCTGGGGGAAGTGGTCTGCAGGCTCCTCAGGGGAGGCTGACCTGTGGCAGGCATGATGGGCTTAGTGCTCAAATCTAATGAAGGGTGGGGCAGACCCCGGGAGTGACTAGATGCTTCTCTAATCCTGGAGAAAGCCTTTTTGAAACCCTGAAGGCTGACAGACCAGAGGAAACCCTCTCCCTTGGAGCTGAAGTTTCTAAAGAGAGAGAATAGAGCAAGCCATGGATCCAAGGCCTCCAGGCAGAACCTGACAAGCTCTCAAGGGCCGAAGCTCTGAGAAGAAGTGAAGGATCTGACAAAGTTGTAGCTTAAGGCAACCCCCAGAGCCGGCACCGACATCTCGGATCAGGACCTGCTCTCAACCAAAAGGGAGGGGCAGGGCTGGTCAGGGATTTGGTTGGAGTAGAGGAAGGGAGCTTCCTCAAATCCAACCTCGACTCTCGAGGGAAACAGGATCTTGGGTTTCCAAAACTGAGGGACAGATCAAAAAGGAGTCAGCAAAGTAGAAAATGGAGCACTCACGGATCCTAGAAGGTATGGAGATGGCAGAACCCTTATACGGATCTGCACCCTGAGGAAATTCCACGTCATCCTGTCCATATCAGCTTCAGTGAGACTTTAGGAAGACCTGGAGGAGGATGCCGAGGAAGCATGCCTGAATTTGGTCATTGCCTGAAAATCTTTTACTGGAAGGGCTGGTAAGACTGGTTCTACTTGAAAATAGGTTGTCAAGTCTGTATAATAGGATCTGAGAAGTTTGCATACAAAGGAAATGTCCCTTGGGTAAAACTGGAATCTAGGATCAGTTCCTGATCCGAGGCCCTAGAATCCGAGACAGCTTTGGGTCCACATGGAGCCGAAGTAATAGGATCCATGGAAGGAGTTTTGCCACTAGGATCCACAGCCGATGAAGCCAAAGAATCTTTAGGATTTGATGCTTTGTTGGTCCCACTCAGATTTGGGGTATCAGATCCGGGGGCTTGAATCTTTTTTTGATTTGGCTCTGAAAAGTGCTTTGAAGAGGCAGAGAGGGATATGTTGGGGCTTGCAAGCTTTGAGGGGGTTTGAGGCCCTGAGGCAGAAGATACAGGTAAAAGGCCTTTCAAAATCAATTTGTTTCTGCGGTCAGCCGAGGCCCGAGGGTTAAAGGCCACACACACCAAGCAGTCAGTATTCTAAATGCCCTGGTCCTAGGCAACAGATGCACTTCTTGTGGGCATCTGAATTTGGGATCTTATGCTCACAAGAAGTACATCCTTTAAATCTCGTAGGTTTATCGTCCATAACTGAGACAGAACCTAATGGAAGAAATAAGAAATACAGCAACAACAATAAACTATAGGATACTAGAAGGATTGTTTTTTAAACAGGAAAAGAAGTGCCAACACCATGAAAAGAGAGAAGAGAACTAAGGTCCTCAACGCCTCTCGAGAGCTAAAGGAAGGGGAGGAAAAATAGAAAACAAGTAAATACAATAGAAATGTACAATTATATATTGGAGATTCTTAGAGAATCTTTGGAAAAAATGACTTAGAGAATCTTTGGAAAAAATGACTTATCTCAACCACTATCAGTTTTGAGGCTCCGGAACCACGTCTGTACGCAAAGTGCAGCAAATGAGATCTGGGGAGTTACAAAAGGTGTGATGTATTATGGGAAGAGGGAGGAGCTTGAGAGTCAGAGCCTAACTTTGGAAGAAGCTGCTGAGTCTGATCCGATGTCGGACCCAAGACTCATCAGTAAGAATGCAAAGGACAGCATCAGATCGGCAGATAAAACATTCTTCATAATTTCACAATTACTCAGAACAAACATATGAGCCTGACAATTCAAAATTCTGAAAATCAAAGTTGCAGAAGCATACACTTTTTTTTACATATTCATCAATAATCTTTCCATCCTTATCTGAAAGAGTAGGATCGGAATAACTAAATGCTCAGCAGCAGTTTAATTAACACTATAGCTGCAGAGTCAGGTTTGGGAAGAGAGCATAGAAAAATTAAAAGAATGAGGAACTTTATATATCCTAGCTGCCTAACAGGAAAATTACAAGCAGTAACACATCCTCCAAAACAGAAAGAACTGGGGAATGTGTGAAGGTTCTGTAAATTCCTTCAGTAACAACTCACTGTATTTTTAAGGGACTGAGAAACCTCAGTGTTCTCCCACCGAAAACACTGGCACATTCTGGAAATAGGCTCAGAGAAGAGAAACTCCCACAGAAAAAATCAGAAATTAAGAATTCCTCTGAGCCTGAATCAGAAATCTGAGAAGAAAACCCTGTCTCTGTCAATTCATCTTCTTGTCCAGATTCAGAATCTTGAATCTATTCAGACAGGTATTCCTCTTTCCTTTACCGGAGACTAATTTACAAGGAGGATCAATAGCTTAAATTAAACCCAGAGCCAAACCCAGTAAACTACTCCTATCCAAGGAAATAAGAGGAGTAGATACAGGTTTATGTTTTCTACTATTTTCTAACATCTTTACTGAATTATCACATAAGACAAAGCCAAACACAGAAAGGAAAACAAACCCATGCTGTGTTGGTTTGTAACTTATTGATCTTTACTGTTAAAAAGAGGTGATAGTGAGCAGAAGCTACTACGCATGATGCAAAGGAAATAGGAAAAGGTTTTTCCAAAACAGTACATAGAGAAAAACAGGTAAGGGGCATGTGAAAAGGGAGAAATTAGAATTGAACAAGGAGGGATTGTAGAGCATTACTGCAAGAAAAAGAAAAGTTGACAAGATGGCTCAAGCTGTGGATGGGCAAAGCCAGCTGGATGAGAACCGCATGAAAAAAATGTTCTGTTTAAAAAAAAAACTGAAAACTGTAGAGCACCTGAGCCTCATTTGGGGTTACACAAGTGTTTAAAACGGATGGTGTGCACTTGTCAAAATCAGGGAAAAGAACTTTTGCAGCAGATATTTTGCAGTACTTGACAAACAAGTCAGGGTTTTTGCCAGGTTGAATATTTTAACAGGTTACAGACAGCAACATTTGATGCAACTCTTGACGGTTGTTAATGCTAGGAGCATTAATAATAAAGCTTTTGTATTGGAAAATTTGATATATTCCTATAAGACTGACTATGTTACTGTTCATAAAACATGGTAAAAAAACAATGACTGGAAACAATTTCTGTCAGGGTATAAATGTTTCTACTGTTAACAGACATTTTAACTAAAAAATCAGGTGGAGGTGTTACAAAGGGATTAAAAACTGTTGAGACCTGTGACTACTACATGTTCGATAACAGAAATACTGTAAATTGTTTAACTGTGACAACAAAGACAAACCTAGAACATATAGGTGTTACAAAGGGATTAAAAACTGTTGAGACCTGTGACTACTACATGTTCGATAACAGAAATACTGTAAATTGTTTAACTGTGACAACAAAGACAAACCTAGAACATATAACAATTGTGACAGAGAAATTCATACATTTTTTGCATGAAACACAGGAGGGAAGAATAATAATGGCTGGGGACTTAAACTTACCAGAAACAGACTGGAATAATACTGATTCAGCAACATTAGTATGGATATTTTCAATGCATGTTCAGTAATAACAACTGCTTCAGATTGTAAAAACAAAGCCTACCAGGCAGAGGAACATAACAGATATTGTGTACCTAAAGAAATTACCGTTATTTCATCTTAAGTTTTACCCCCAATGATGTGCAGTGATCATGGGGTTATAAAAGTTAATTTGTTGCTAGAAAATTCTGCCAAAGTGAAATTTAAACCAAAGCAAAGATGATTAATAAATTATATGGGAGCAAAACAGTCACTATGTAAAATGAACTGGAGTGATGCGTTCAGAGGAAAAAAAAAATGCAGAAGGAATGTGGAAAGTTTTGAAAGAGAAATTGCTTGGATACAATAAATAAAAAAAATGCTTAACATCAAGATCTAGGCACAACTTCTGGAGTATATACTTCCATAAGAACAAGATAGTTGATTAACGTGAGACAAAAAATATAAGAAATGGGAAGGAGGTTGAACTATTACTTTGAAAATTGAAATAGACAAGCTGGACTGATAAATTAAGCAGATGAGACAAGATCAAACACAATGTCTAGACAATTTACATAAAGATACTGAGCATAATAGGAAACCATTTTATACATACACAAAATGTTGTGGAAGTAAAGACATACATAATGATAAACTGTGTGCAGATTCTAAAATGTATTCTTAGATACAACAGACTATAGACATATTTACAAAATCTTATGTACAGCAGTTTGGCTCCACAAAATAGGTGATACTTTTCCTAGTGATATCCATGTAACCTCAGATACTGATATCAAATTAGAATATATTAAAAAAGCACTACGCAAACTGGATCCAAACAAAGCACAGAGAGGAGACGGAATTAATAATACTGACCTGAGAATACTTCAGCATGAACTTACAGTGCCACCACTATATCCGTTATTTACTAGGTCGTATAAATATGAGAAAATTCCTCAAGATTGGAGACATGAACTTGTTAAACCTAAGGAAGGACAAATACAGTCATACAGACCCATAAATTTACTTTTATGTTGTGGAAAAATAATAGAGAAGGTTATATTGGATAGATTATTTTCAGAACTGAAAAGGTTGGGCCTTGAAACCATGCATCAGCACGCACATTTTGAAAACAGATCTATCACCTATAACGTAATGTTTTATAACAATATAATAGCTGTGAATGAAAACTTGTCCTGTGATACAAATTATGTAGCTTTAACTTCAGCGTTTGATAGGGTCATACACAACACTGATCAATCTAGGTATTAATGTACTCCTGATAAGACAGACATCTGCAAAGCTTACAAACTGGATATGGCAAGTATCATACAGCAAAAGGGCTGGTGAAATTCGAAGTTATAGTCAGGGTATCCCAGAAGGCTCTGTCCTGGGCCCATACTTGTTTAGATTGTATTTTTCACATCTATCTTTTTCATCTGAAGCATTCTATAGTCTGCATGCATATGACATGAAAATGGGTAAACTGATTACGTGTGCTACAGTTAAGAAATATCTGCAAAAGAACTTCACTAAATTGACCAATTGGGCCCAAAAGAATATGTTTTGAAACGCATCAAAAACTAAGCATATAAGACTACGACAAAAAAAATGAAAGGTAAATACTTAATACAGGACACAGTGATTGTATATGTACATTCATTTAAGGACCTGGGTCTATGAATAGATCCATTTTGAGTTTTTCTAATCATATCAACCAATTAGTGAATGACAGTTATAGAACTATAGGTTGTACAAAAAGATTTATAAAATCTAGAAAATCAGAAATTAAGTTGTTTATTAGTTATATTATCTAACCTCGAGTACGGAACAGCAATATAGAAACCTTGTAAGAAGTCAAGCATGAGTGAACTGGAAAGAGTATAGCAGAAATATACCAAGGGCATACATGGATGTGATATTTTAAGTTATTACGAAAGACTAAAATGTCTGATTGTGTACAGAGTTTCATACGGATATTTAAGTGAAACTCGTATTCAGGTATATAGGGCATTTGGGGACAACTACCACTGGGAAGGTTTGGGGTAATCAAAAAGTAGTGCAGAATCATTGGCCAAGCTACACAGAAGAATCTATAGGAATTAGAAGTGTACTAATTTGTTACCTAAGAAAGTGGCTGATGTATGGAATATACTACCAAATTACATTAAAGCAAGCACTAGTTTAGATATTTTTAAGAACAGCATGGACACTTACTAAGGGAACAACTGTTCTGGTAGGCTAGAAGGGTATCATTAACCTTGCTTGAAATATCTGTATGTATGTATATTAACATATTCCTACATTCTTTTGTATATTTATCAATTCAACATTACATAAATTCCTGCCTTCCCTTAAACCTCATTGCTCCTCCAAAATATTATTTTGCATGAACAGTTCCCAAAATTTCCATTTTTTTTCTGTGTAATTTGTTCCTTCCCTTTTCCAAATATCCAATTTCCAGTTCTTTTATCTCTGTCACAATAATCAATACTTCAAATACAGTTGATTTTAGACTTTGATTTTCCACATTCTAGTTATTGCTTTTTTGGCAGACACCAGAATTAAACTTGTCAAGGCCTTACTATGTCTAGGCAATTCAGACTGTATATGAGCTCCAAATATCACTTCTTTATTTACACTGATTTGCTCATCCAATATTTCTGACAGAGTACTCTGTAGAGCATTTTTGTAGTCTACCAGCTCATTACACTCTCAAAACATTATGTCCCCACTTACCGATTTTCCCCATCACACATCCAACATTTGCGGTTTACCTGAGGAAAACTTCTTTGGAGTCTGCTTTGGGGTATAAAAATATCTATGCAAGCGCTTCCAAGTAAAAATACTAAATCTTCTAGACTTTGTTGCACATTTGGGAGTCGTACATATGTCCTCCCATTGTTTCCTTGTGAAATGCTTATCCAATCTCTCTCTCTAATTTTTTAACCTCTCTGATTGGTTCCCATCATTATTGGCAGTATTTTATATGCTCTACTAATTATCCCTTTTTAACATTAGCTTCTGCTTTAGATTAAATTAAAAACTGTACCAGAGAGGGTCTTTCACTTAGGATTCCCTTAACCCTTTTTCTCTTTGCCTATACTCAGATATCAATCCCTGATAAGGTAGGCAATCTCTAACCTGTAGTCCAAATGCCTTTTTGGCTTCTTCCCATTCAATTACCTTTCCCTCTCTACATATTTGCTCCCAATACCTTGGTTCCTTTGACAGTTTTCTTCAGTAAATTCCAGTCCCCTCCTGCCTATTCCCCATACCTTTAATAGCAGTCATCCCTATTGGTAAAATCTCCCTTGATCATTCTCATGTTGGCTTAGTTCATAGAATACTTTCTGGTACTTTATGAATACAATATTCTGTGTATATTGTTATTCTCTAAGGCTCTGCATCCAAAATCTCTCTCCTTATTTCTTGAATCTCCCCCTCCATCATGATCCCTTTCCACCTCGAATTATAGCTTTCTGCTTGGGTTACGTATATGAACCTTAGTAGTGCAGCTCTAAAATATCCCTTCAAATTAGGTAATCCTAATGCATCTTCTTTTATTGGAAGGATCAACTTATCCCACTTGACCCTTGCCCTTTTCTCCTCCCAGATAAAATCATTCAACTATTTTTCAATTACTGTGTGCATCTCCTCTGGTTGATAAAACTATGCCTGACCTAGACATAAAACTAAAAGGACTAAACATTTTCACTGCTTGTATCTTGCTGTCCATATCCATAAACAAGAGCTTCCAGTTTCTCACTTTATGTATTATCTTCTGTTTAGTCTCTTCCTCCACCTAAGCACCATGTTTAATCATAGCCTCACCCACAGGCTTTGTACCCACTGAATGGCACACAGCGATGGTTATCCCACTCCACAAAGGGGGAGCCAACATGGATCCCGGGAACTACCGCCCCATTAACTTAACAAGCCTGGTCTGCATGGCCATGGAATGTATCATAATGGAACTTATAAACAAAGACATTGCTAACCTCCAAACTCTGGACCCCACACAGTTTGGGTTTGTAAAAGGCAGATCATGTCTCCTAAACTTGGTAGACTTCTTTGAAGCAGTAATGAAAGCAGTAGATGAGGGTAAGGTGGTTCACACAGCCTATCTAGATCTCGCCAAGGCTTCTGACACCATCCCCCACTCTGGAATTATAGATTAACTAAACTAGCTATAAATCCCTATGTCACAAGATGGGTTGTTAACTGGCTCACTGACAGAACCCACACTGTGAAAGTAGCAGACTCCAAATCCGACTTCAGACCAGTGACAAGTGGAGTACCACAGGGTTCAGTCCTGGGTCCTTCTCCTGATTGGTATCTACTTTTCTGAAGTACAGGCTAACACGGAAGGTTTTTGGCTAAAGAAGTTCGCATATGACTGCAAACTAGGAGCCATAACTGAAACTCCTAATGATGTGGACATCCTACAACAGGGCCTCACTGAGACAGATGCCTGGTATCAAAGCCATAGCCTCAAGCTCAATGTCAAAAAGTACACTGTCATCCCCTTTGGTAAAAACTCTATACCCATGAGCTACCACATAGGTGGTAGTCTACTTAACACCGAAAGTGTGATAAGAGACCTTGGGGCACAGGTTGACAGTAGTCTCTCCTTTGATAATCACATCGCCACAGTAGTCAGGAAATCCATCTACATGGCACACCTCATCACAAAAGGTTTCTCATCCAGGAAAAAAGAGGTCATTGTTCCCCTCTACTTGTCACTTATTAGACCCATTACAGAATACAACGCCCCTTTTGGTATGTACCTCACAATACAATTGGAAAGGACCCAGAAATACCTTACAAAGAGGATTACTGGCCTAAAACAGATCCCCTACGCAGACCATCTCAAAAAACTCCAGCTTTACTCTGTCGCATATCGCCTACTCAGAGGCGATCTCTGCCTAACATACAAAGCTATGTCAAACCCAGAGCTGTTGGACATGCTCCACTTAAAGAAATCCCAATCCCGCCGACCTACATGCTCTAGGGACCTAAACCTTGTCACCACAATATACAAAACATGCGGGAGGGATAGATTCCTGTCCCAGAGACTTCCATACTCTGGAACAAACTACCCATCTATATCAACTAAAGCTCATTAGGATTCTTCAAGAAAAATCTTGATGATTGGATGGGAAATAGGAAAATCACCCCTGGGATCACCTCTGTGGCTCTGCTCGACAGGGGCACAGGAAAATAATTTTCTTGGGTGGCGAAAGCCAGGGTACCTTTTTTGCTAGGCTTGTACAGGCCATACGGCCTATAGCCTAGTACCCATCTTTAGCTGCCATAACAAAATCCTTTTTAACCCATACTTCTAAAAACTTAATTTTATCATATCCCCATAAATGTTTGTATTGCTGGATCAATTCATGAACACATACATAGTTATAGCCTTTGTTTTATCTTCATTAATTTTATATCCCAAAAGACCTGAAATGGTCTGAAGATGTTCCACAGCATAGATGTCTTTTTCTGGTTTTATGAAGTACAAAATAATATTATTTGCAAATAGAGCCAGCTTTTCTTTATTACCATACCAATTACATCCTTGAATTTCGAAGTCCTTTATTTTTTTTTAAATAAATGAAACAAACAATAAGGTGACAAACACGGTTGCGGCTGAATAAACTTTAATTTTAAAGTCACAAAACAAAAATAATAAAATAATGTAAACGATTTTGCTTCTAACTAGGATGCTTCATCAAACATAACTAATGACTTAATAGCTATTCTTTAAATGCAATCAAAAACAATTATTCAGTTAACCAATAATTTTAAAAGTTCAGTATAGATAATGAAATCTTAAACCAATGCAACAAGCACTCACATTGCTTAAACCATAAAAGATATGTATGTATAAAATACATACTTAATATGATATATCACTAAAAATATAATGAAATAAATTCATACCTCTAAAAACATTACTTCTCAAGGACAATAAAAAGTGTACATGTACACATATATATATATATATATATATATATATATATATACATATATATATATATACACACACACACACACACACACACACAGAGATGTGGTTATGTACTCATATTAATAGTATGCTAGTTCTCCTTCAAACAGTAGACGGCAGCAAGGACAAAGCGATGGTAAAACATTAATACATCAATTAAATACTATCTAAAATATACAAACCTAAAAACAATGCATGTGTGTATAATGCATATATTTATAAAATATGAAAAAATAAAATGACTCATGAACCATGAAACATTAAAGTAAAAAAATAAAAATATATAAATTCTTTAATAATAATATTCTAAAGCATCATAAAAACTATATATAACTAGCCACTAACTAAAAAAAACATGATTATTAATGTTTCAAAGGTCTGTGTATTAAAAAGGGCTTTAAAGACACCCTATCATTCAACCCAAATGCTTTGTCTGCTTGTAGTGGGTGACAAGGAGGTACAAGCCTTACCCTCTGTGTCAGACAGGAATGATGGCCTGGGAGCTGGCTTTACAGCATTTTCTGACTATTCAGGCATCTAACATCCAGTTAGATCAAAATGTTGTGGCAGACTAAGCAGATCCTGGGAGACTCTCACAAATGGTAGCTAAAAGCAGTGGTATTCCAGAATCTAGTCCAGATGTGGAGAATGCCTCCAATAAATCTATTCACCTTGTTTCAAAAAAGACTGCTGGAGAAATTCTGTTCCAGGCATCCTTGCAGCCATGCATGGGGGACAGATGCATTCTTGTTTCCATGGATGGGAATGCTCCTGTAATGCATTTCTACCCTTTCCACTGATTCACAACATACTTTTGAAGATTCAGAAAGTCAATGGCGACCCCAGTTGGCCAAGGCAGTCTTGGGTTGTTCCTTCTAATGGTATTGGCCAAGGGCAATTACCGTGGATTTCCCCACACTTTGGCTTTGCTCACACTGTCTCAGGGGAGACTGGTGCACCTTAATTTGGAAGAACTGCAACTGATATAGTCTGGATGATTCAGTAGTAACATTGTTTAGGTACTTGTTTCAATGAGGATGTGCAGAGGTCAAGGAAGGCCAAAAATCCTGCTAATAGAAAATGTTATGTTTACAAATAGATGAAGTTTTCTAAATGGTGCATAAATGGGAACAGAGGGCTGCATTAATATCCATCTGGTCATGAAATATTTCTGAGCTACTTCAGGATGGCTTATCATACAAGTCTATTAAAGTGTATTTAGCAGCCATCTCAGATTGTCTGTCTTTGGATACCCTTCTTTCATCTTCTCTTTTAGTAAAATAGCTCATGAAAGGAGTACTGTATATGAGATCCCCTTTGCAAACAAACTTGTCCTTCATGGAATTTCATCAATGTTCTGGGAAAAATGTACCGTGCCACCTTTCAAACTTTCTGCTCAGGCTGATCTGAAGCTCTTAACAAGAAAAGCTGTTTTGCTTATTGCTCTGACATCTGTAAGGTGATCCTCTGAGCTGAAAGCTCTCATGTTTAGACAGCCTTACCTTATTTTCCACAGGGACAGGGTAGTGTTATGTACCAATCTCCTCCTCCATGCTGAAAGTGGCCTCAGAAGTCACTCAGTCAAACCTACCTGTGTTTTCCAAAAAACTAAAGAACATGGGAGAGAGGATAGTTCATACCCTGGATGCTACCATTCAGGAAGGCTGAAAGGCTTTTTATTTCCTACACAGGGCCAAAAAAGGGTCAACCAGTCTCTAAGCAAACCATTGCACCTTGGCTGTCCTTTGATATTTTTTGTTACACATGTGACAAAAGAAGGTACTGCCAAGCATGGCTAGTTGGAATGTTGTAAATTATATGTCATTTGTGAATATCAGATTTATACAAGAAACTTGTGTTACAAATGTATTAGAACTGCATGTCATGGTTAAAT